>NC_141755.1:71505110-71818860 GCF_982258835.1 Parasteatoda tepidariorum | reverse complement strand
GCTTTTGAGGCACTGAGGATGATGATATTTTAACTTTTGTTAGAACTAAATAAATTGGCATGTAGTAGTAAAAGTTCGTTTTAATATAAAGGAGTAATATGCAATGGCAATGAGGTAAACATTTCGTAACGTGAATAGTATTCTTACCATTTGATCTATAGGAGCTTTACCATCACGTTCTCTCCACAAACGCATGTAATCCGTACAGTTTGTCTGATATGGAGCTGGGAGCAGATGCTTTTCCCTCTGGAATAAAAATTGTATAAACAATTTATCTATGCACCCTTGACTAAGTAATTTGTTTTAAAATTTTTTCCCTGCATTCATTGTTTACATTGCTAACTAATTTCGTCTTTTATTTATTTCAAAAATGTGATCTGTTAGGAATTTCGGATCACGTTTTACTATGATATGATTTATATTTGCGGTTAATTTAATACAGATCCAAGTGAAACCATATTTCAATACTAACTAATATTTTTTAACATAATTACACGATAGCACGGTTCCAACCGAATTGAAATATGGTTCGATTCAGTACCTTGCTATGGTTTCGGAATATTTGGACAATAGTATGGTTCAAGGAACCTTTATTATGGTTCAACTTTGAACCGGTTTTGTCCAAGTGTGTATAAATCTTGTGATCATCCCTTTGTACATTTCATATATCCTTATGTATAGGTTTATGTTGATTAGCTATTTGTGATTAGCTTTATATCTTTTTTAAATATAAATTTTGTTTTAGCATTAATGTTTCATTTATTCAATGTTATTTTCTTTCACAATTCTATGTGTCAATTTTAAATATCTTTTTTTTTACTAATTCGAGCTAATACTTCAGATCGGAGAATATGGAACCAATGAGAAATCATTTCAGTCCTTCTTACAAATTCATTGCAAAAATGTAAGCACTTTCTTGTTTAAAAAAGGTTCCGTTTCATCCTGGATCTTTGTAATAACAAACTAGCTCAGTGAAATAGACACTCCAGCACTGCTTCAGTACAAATACCTGGAATGTCCAGTGCGTTCGCCCAGATAAGCATTTCTCTAATAACAAAGCCAATAATCAAAAATGCGAAAATACCCTCGCTATTAGAATATCTCAGAATCTATCTGTTAACCAAAAATGGCTGAAACATAAGATGATGATCGATTTGTGGGTCTCCCCTAGCCATAAAACACTTATACACTCCTACAGCCTTAAAGTAGTTAATAGCCGTCTATGTAGGGTTAGTAATCTAAAATAGGTAATAGATGGGGTCCATCTGATCCATTCTCAAGTATCAGATTTGCAATAATTTGTGGATCGTTGCCGAGTGGTCAGGGGCTGTCTCTTTTGTGCTCTATGTTATGTTTTCTGTGTTCTATGTTCTGTGTTCTATGTTCTGCGTTGTATGTTCTATGTTCTGTGTACTATTCTTCTGATGAAATTGCCCTTTTATCTGTACCATTGGAAATGAATCGGGTCCTTCGAGAAAGAAAAATCTCTACTCAATGCTTGGTTGCCACTTCTTTGTCAAAAACTAACACTATAGCTACATGTTTCCTTGTGTGAATATTAAAGTAAGGAATGAATTGGACTTACCATTGAAACCCGGATGTCGTAAGCTCGACCTCCGATGTAATTGTAGCCGTCAAGAAATGGACTTGGTAAAAAGTACGGAGAATGGACTCCCATTTGGATGGAAGGGGAATCAGGTAAGTTGTGTTTGGGTTCGTATTTGGGTGGCTCTTTTTCCTTTGGAATTGGCTCAGGACGTTGAGTAGTGTTGAGTTGAAAATGAAGATGCATCACTGAAAAATTATTATTTTGAATTTACTTGAGTATATATATATATATATGTATATATATATATATATATATATATATATATATATATATATATATATATATATATATATATATATATATATATATATATATATATATATATATATATATATATATATATATATATATATATATATATATATATATATATATATATATATATATATGAAAGGGTAGCAGTCATGGTGAGTGTTGTTAGGCCACGCAGATAGCAGTTGGAAGGCAAAAAATATTTTATTAGCTTCACATAGTATATTTAAGACATTTTCTAGCAAAGGCGGAGCTCAAATTCGCACTCCAAAACTGTGTGCTTAAGTTTTTATCCTAGGGAAAGTAGCAAAGGAATTTCCCTCTATTTTGTTATATTTGAGGGGAAACGAGAAGTCCCAGGGATTACTATTGGTTTAAGAACTAGCTCGAGTGATTCCCACGTAGCTTAAAAGGGAAGAATGTTTTTATTTAAATTTATGCATACTTTGGCTAAAAATAGATTTGGAAACAGGATGTGGCTTTTAAAAGTGAGCAGTTCGACTTGAATAATTAATTAGTAATAAAGTAGGAGTTGTTTTATAGCAAAGAAACTAACATAAAAAGAATAATAGAAGCTTTTTATGTTACACACACACACACACACACACACACACACATATATATATATATATATATATATATATATATATATATATATATATATATATATATATATATATATATATATATATATATATATATATATATATATATATATATATATATATATATATATATATATATATATATATATATATATATATATATATATATATATATATATATATATATATATATATATATATATATCACTTCATTAGAAAGCAAACTCTCTATCTCATGCGATACCACAGCTTCTTGATTTTGACATTTATTAATTTAAGTTGGTAACATGTTTAAATAGTAAAATGAGCCCATTTTTTCGTAGACCATTCAAAATCCTAATCACCGATGTCAAACCAAAAATAAATAATCGGTAAAAACTTGTCCAATGAAAATCATTTCTTAATTAAATAAAGCTATAAGCAATAAAATATATCATATTATAAAATACTCATGAAATCCTGTAGAAACTCTTTTCTCTAGAATGTAGCAAGTGAACCGATCGCCAGAAAAAGTTTTAAGGTGGACAGTTAAGTCCGTCCTGTTTTCGAATGTGTATAAACCAAATTTGGTGTGGATAGGTAATGAATTACGGATTTGCATGAGGTACATACTTAAACGCGTACATATAAACATTCTGCTTTATTTATATTGATAATTAAAAGTACCTGTCTTTTAGAATACGAGGAAGCAATTCAAAGTAGAAAAGCGCCTCTAGCAGCTTACCACGACATTTCCCGGTAAAGAGCTCCTCTGCAATATTAATCAATTATTAATCAAATTCGCCCTTCCTCCAACAGAAGTTTGTCGCAATATTTACGGGACACTTCAGATGGGCCTTATTGAAAATATTGCAAATTTACATTCTTGGCATCCACTTTTAAATCCTTGCAAAAAGTTTCTTTCTTAAATCTAAACTTATAGTACTTAAAGAAAGTTGAGAAAAATGATAGAAAAAGCAAAAGTTCTTCCTGGGAGTGTTATTTATGTTTAACTCGAATTCAAATATAGTGAAACATAGCATTTCATTATAAGGGGAGAACAATTACTTTGCATCTTATCATAAAACTGCACCTATTGCTCCAAAGAGATATAAAATATAGCTGAATACGAAATGATTTAGTGAAACATAAAATTTAACTGATAATTCAAATATTTTTCGTTATGGTGAACTTGATTTTCAATGGTGATGCTTATAACTAATTTATTGAAGTTTATGACTTATTGCAATCTATTTTAAAAAGACTGATTTCTGCTAGAAGTGATCGTTTAAGGGGAAAAAACGTATTGTAGGGAGAATAAAAGTATTATTAATTGAAGAATTAAAAACAAATGTTAGATTTAAATGACGTTAAAAAGCAAAGAAATATGCTTTGTCAATAGCTTAGGAACATTTATATTATCTACAAAGTAAACAAACATCCTTGTAAAAAGTAGTGTTTGAATCCATTTTTCCAAGACGCAAGATAATCAAATGCACTTTTAATCTTTCTTTAATTTTCAACTTGGTCCCTCTAGTCATGACTGTTGCCTTACTGAATAAGGGCATCCTTAATTTTAAAAATTGCTCCTTAAAAACTACGCATTTTAAGAAAATAAGAAGAAAAAAATTATTCAGAAAAGGAATTCTCTAAATATTTCCTTCACTTCCGTGGTGTTGGAATGCAATCAGAAAGCATTCTGTTCGGAACAATGTCATAAAGGCCCGGAATCTATATATATATTTCTCTTACACGGCGATAAAAAAAAAGCCTCATTACAACTCTCCGAATGGCAACGCTAGAAAATCAACCAATAATTGCCGCTAAAAATGTCACATGCCAAATCTAGTTTGGGTGGCTCAACATATAGCGCTTCTAAAAACGGAAACGGAAATAACCAGAGTGTAAAATATTATGTGCTTATGCGCATCGTATTTTTTGTTAAATAATTTATTTATTATATATCAGTTTATAGATGGTAACGAGAAGAGTTTTGTGGTTGCTATGGTGACTAATTAGAAGGTAAATTGTTTTTTTGAGTGAGTGTGAGATTTGTTTTTTGGAACTGCGATGCTGTAATTTTATTGTTTAGTTAATAAATCTTCTTTTTATATTAAACGTGATAGTAGTTTCCTTAATTATTTGATTCGAAGTCCTTGGAGTTTTATTTGAGGTCAGTTTATTTTGTATTTTTTGACAAGAGAGAGCATTGTCACCAAACGAGATTTCTTCCGAAATTCAATGTTTTGTTTATGCAGGGTTTTTCCATTGCAATTTCTCTTATTTAAATTTTTAATAGACTTAATTATAGCCAAAATTTTAACCTTTTTAAAGAGATATCAGTTTTAGAAATTTTATCTTAAGATTTTATACTATAGCACATTTCTAATAGGTTTAACGAATTACGTGTCATTTATTTGAATTCAAATTTATTTTAATGACTTAGTATTTACTAAAAAGATGTAATTTTTTTAAAAAAAAAAAGTTCTTATATGGATTTGAATGATTGTTTTGAATTCTTAGAATTTTGTGCATTTGCAATGTACCTAAGTTAGTAGCGAGCGAAGCGAGCTTGGTTTGCGAAGCAAACCATATAAGATTGCGTAGCAATTTTCGGGGGTTGGCGAGCGTTAGCGAGCAGGGGGCACAGCCCACTAGTGTTTTTATAATGTCCTTAACTTGCAATGGTAGTAATAGTGCGAATATTGTTCGATGTGGTGTCTGGATAAGCCTTATAAAGTCTAAAAATATTAAAAATATCTGGCTAGCAAAAGCACGAATAAAATAAATTAAACAGATAAAGAGAAAAATTAAAATTTAAAGCACGAGACAATTTTTAGAACAACAGATAAATAATAGATTTTTTAGGAGATAGTTTTTGTTTTTCAAATTTGAAGTTTGTACTAACCCGTTACAGTTTTTCCTTGTATTTGATAAATGCTTTTTTTTTTTATAAAACAAAAAACTGTTTCTGAATATAGCTTGATACGTTATAGCCTATAGATATAAATGTCCGGAGTATCGCGTGAATGAGTCCAAATAAATGTTCGGATAGTAATGGGAAGAGGATCATTGGCGTCACATTATCCTGAATGTTCTAACATTTTTTAGACATTTATTTATTGCTTCTTTCCTTTTTATCTAAATTGTTTTTTGTGGAAGTTCAATGCGCTCGCCTCCCATTGAGAGGAAAAGGGTTCGAAACCCAGCTATTTCTGGTCGATACGAATTCTGCACCTGTCTCGCATAGACCACAGTGGTAGACAGATTATGGGTTAGATTCCCTTTGCAGTTAGGTTAAACATGGGAAGTTTTCGTAGTTTTCCTCTTGTAAAACAAATGCGGGTTAGTTCGGTCAAAAAAAGTCATTAATCCAGGAGTCCCTTTGAACTGTAGAACTACAGACAAACTACAAGGCTACGGCTAAATTGACTTTTGAAGTGTCTATGAAATTTCTATGGGTATACCTGTTCCTTTTGGTATTTGTCTTCTTTTTCCGTCTGGGTCACCCCAAAGTGAGTAGATGGTGTAACAAAACTGTGGCATCTCTGTCTTTGAAAATATTGATCCTCTTACATTAGTCAAACTGAAAAAAAACATTAAAAAAAATTAAAAAAAAAAAGAATTCATTTTTTAAAAGTTAGAGGAAAAGTAAAGAACATAAGCACATTAAGGAACGTTTGATCATAAAACGGATATTAGGAAAATAAATAATTGCTCTTTTTCCACTTCTGTTGAACAGAATGATTAGAAAATAACACTTATTATATAACAACAATACATTTACAATAACATTATGTTAAGTCCTCGTAAGCATATACCCTAAAAAATAGTTTACATTTGTCAATGTATTTATGTGTAAGTGCAGGATGATTATAAAATTACTTAGCCGATATATGGCCCTTTGGAGTGCATATTGTTTGAGTGAATAACGGAATAAAATGGTGTATATAAGTTTAATGGTGTACATAAGTGATAAATGCACTTGATGTAAAAGTTACAGCGACGAAGTTTTGAAATTTTCAAATGGCTATCCACATTTTTGATCAAAACATATTCTTTTCAATGAAAAGCATAAATTGGAGTTGGGATGATATTTTTAGCACTATAAATTGAGTTGATAGGTTTTCGCTATTCGCTGCCTTTTTTAGGACCACTAGCAAAAAGAAAGTGTGATAAAAATCTTATTTTATTTCATTTTTTATTTATTTTTTTTTAAAAAGAAAAAAATTACGAAAGATCAAATTAGTGGTTTATGAATTTTTGACATATGCGTCCTAAGATGTTCAATATGTGCATAGTTTCTTCTCTGTTTCGAGAGATTTTTGTAACAATCTCTTCTAGTTGATGGTCATGAAGGCGGGAATTAGCAAAAGCCTAGCATTACATTTTCTTGTTCTAAAAATATTGTTTCATTTCCAATTCGCGATCGCAACGAACTATAGGGGGCGTTGTTGTATGAGACGCATACCTGCGATTTCTATATGAACCGTCATTCAGTTACTCTGGAGACGTCGTTAATGTAGCGTGTAGCATTGCAACGTTCCTTCTTTAATGTGGCTTATTAAATTTAAAAAAGAAAAATGCTTGATCTTCTTTCTTGTACAACCGAAAACAAAATGGTATCTCTTTTTATTAGAGAAGGAACATCCAAAACACATCGGAAAAATATTTGTACATTAACAGAAAAAAATATGTATATTCTTATAAGAGTTAAAACCTAATGCCCGAGAAATAGTATTACTAAATTTAATGATATAACATGAAAGGCCCATTTAAACTTTACATTCTATAGTTTTAAGAATCATATTAGTTCAAAAATTAAAATGAACAAAAAGTATACATAAGCCTCATAATTTTATGAAATTTAATTTCGTAAACAACGTTTTTTGACAACAATTTTTATCAAAAAATTTCAAGTTTCAATAAAAATCATTATTTAGAAACTAAGAAACGTAAAATAAAGAATGCTGACGAAACAAAAACAAAAAAAAAAAATTCTTTTTTGTCGCCATTTTTAGTGCTATGAATATTCGTCTTTGGGATTTGCCAAAAACAAAACAAGATGCAATTTTATTTTTTCAGGAGGGAAATATTTTACCAAAAAAACGAAAATGTACCAATTCCCACAACATAAAACTTTATCTTGGTAAACGTACGTTTTGGAAATGTTATTTCATTTGGAATCTTATTCATCAGAGTTCATATGGCGATATGATTGTTTTGAATCTATGCTAAACTCTATATCGGCTCATTTTCCACCGAAATCCGATTAACTATTTTGATTTTAAATAAAGTGTTTTATTTTATGAATTGTCGCAAAAATTTTAAGTGTAGATTGGCGGCACTTAAAAACCGCCAAATCTGTAGCGGCGGTGGCGTTAATAAGTAAGTACCGAATTTTTATTCCATACTTTTCTGAATCATATTATTTCAAACATTGGAATATACAAGAAGTATACATAAACACATAATGTTATACCATTTAATTTTTCAAAAGTATTTTGAGAACAATTTTTATCAAAAAATTATAAACTAAAAAACGGAAAATAAAGAATTCTTAGGATAAAAAAAACGATTTTAAGAATTCTTAACATTGAAATAAAAACTTTCATATTGTTTCTTTTTTTATTATTCTTATAGTTCTTAATCAGACGTAAAAAACCATTCTGTAGAGAACCATCATCAAATGAGAAAAAAAATATTTACAAGCAAATTTTTTATTGTAAAAATCATTGCACTTACCTGATTTATGATTCCCGGAGAATTCCAAAATGATAAGTTCCTTGTTTGAAAACTTTATTCTCAAATAATAGATACATAGTTTATACCTTCATTACTTTTAGATAACATACTACACAGCAAAATTTTATAGTTGATATGAATTTGAATATGTAGCTAAAAACAGAATAGCTGAATTCTAGTTGAACTTATTCTTTCAAAATTAAAAAAAACTTACCAAGAAAACGATTTAAATTAATTAAGAATCAGCTCAAATGGCACTATTTCAAGTAACTTGGATAATTTTTTATTGTTGTTTTCCGAATTATATGGATACAGAAATATATACTATTCTATAACGAAGAAGAATATGCTATAACTATTACAATTCTGTATGTTCTGAATTCATATTTATTCACTGGAATGACGAAAGCAATGTTGACTTCACTTTAATTCGTAATGAATTGAAGACAGAAGAAATGCATTTTACCTTAATACACACATCTGTAACAGTATCCAAAATCGGAAGTCATCAGTTGCAAGTTTGTTGATAATAGAAATTAAAAATTATTGAGGAATTTTTCTTCAAATGTTTGGCGTGTTCTGTTCCTGAAAGATTTACTAATATTCTGGAGATTTTTTTCAAGTTCTTCGGCCTTTTCCTTAGGGAAATTTTGTTTCTTATTTGCTGCTAAAAATGGCGTCTGATTCAGTCAATGACTTTGATGGAACTAAATGAAAACGTGATAAATTAATGTCCGATATTTACAGGCTCCCGCTAGACGGCGTACTCGAGCGTTGCGATCGCGAATTGCGGTTTTTGTCTGTAAGGATTACGCTTCGATGAAGAAAAAAAAGTGGGTGCTGCCATTTGAATTTTTTTCCTTAACTGTAACCGGCGAGAGCTGCGACATTTTATATTTAATATCATTTTTGAGCGCATAGCTCCTAATAATTTTGTATTCTGCCTTATAAAATTACACTTTTTAAAATTATGTAAAATTTTTTATTCCTGTCATTTCAAATGTTATTTAATTATTTTTAAATAAATAGTACATAAATAATCAATAAATATTTAAAAAAAAAATTTTTTTAATGAATAAATTTTATAATTGTGTGCTGAAATTCTTCGCTATATCGAATTTCGAAAATAAGAAGAATCTCGAGGTATGGCGAGATACGCAAAAAAGCAAAATTAACATTTAAATGTCAATATCCTGACCAAACTGCTTGAACCCTATTTTTTAGATTGCGGCTACCCCGCATTTATTGAGGGATATTCAGAGAAAGTACATTTTCGTGAGTTATTTCGTAACTTAAAATGTCATCTGCGCAAATTAATTAGCATATTTGAAGTTATATTAAGATTGAGTCCTAGTATCCACTGCATCAAAAGTTATTCAAAGTGTTCAATCTCTTTTTTTTAATTTTATGGACTGTACTTCTAGTTTTGAAATTATAACCTTTACTTTTGACTAAGTAGAGTATGTATTCAAAATTATTGAAACAAACATGTGGGGATGGTAGACATCGACAATGTCAATCTTCATCTATGAAAAGGTACCCCATCATAGAATCAAGTTAACATGTCTTATATACTAGTGAATTGAAATTATATTTTTGTAGTGGTAGATACACTACAGTACTCCCCCACCAGAATTATATCTGTGATAGAATTCGATGAACGGATACCACCAGTTGATTCATTGCTGTTTTGTGAGAAGCAGGGAGAGCTGTATTAAGATCACCGTACTTTTTAAATGCTGATAGTGAGAGCTGTATTAAGTTCACGGTCGCTCCTGTGTTGCCTTTAGCAGTCGTGTGTATGCATTGTGCGTTGTGTGTGAGAGAGACTGAGAAGTAACAGCGTGAGGAGGATAATGTCGTAGTCACAAGTAGCAAGTCAACTGTTCAATGTGGAATCCATCAAAGAAAGCGTGTTCAAATAAAAGTGGGCGTTTCTGTCAAGGTAGACGTGTTCACATCCGGGTCACCAATGTGGGGTAAGTTGTTACCGACAATGTCAACCTTCATCTATGTTAATGTACCCCAACATAGAATAGAATCAACATATCTTTTTTACTAGTGAATTGGAATTATATTTTTGTAGTAGTAAATACACTACAAAACAATAAAAGATTTTTGAATGAATTACAATTGAAAGACTTATTAAAAACTTACTTGCAGTCGTCTATCATTCCACCGAACTCCAAGGAACATGTGAGATAGCTCTCTAGAGTTACCCGAAGCCTATTTTGATCATCAGGTTGAAGCACAGCCAATGACATAAATTTACCGTACGTAACGATCTGAAATTTTTTTCAGCTGGATCACAAAAATTCAATTATTTATAATGTATTTAAAAGAAATTTTGTCAAGTAATTTTTGGTTTATCTAAGTTTATGAAATTGAAATAAGTTTATCGAATTCTCTTAGTGAAAAGCAAGTGAGATGAGTTTGTTTGAGAAAAAAAATTGATTTCCCTTATTAATCCAAGTTTATCTCTGTTTGGGCGGAATTATCGACCATGCCAACCTTCATCTATCAAAAGGTACCTCCTGATTGCATTAAGTTAGCATGTCTTATATACCAGTGAATTGATGTTGAATATTCGTAGTGGTAGTTACGCCACAATACTCCCCCACCAGAAGTTTATCAGGGATAGAATTCGATAGCACTAGTTGCTGTACATGTGAAAGACCGGGAGAGCTTTGTTGAGTGCTGAATGTGAGAGGTGTGTTAACATCACGCCGTAGCGTTCGTTGTTGCTTCTGTGCTGCATTTTGCTGTCACAAGTAGCAAGTCAATTGTTCAATGTAGACTATCCATCGAAGTAGGCGTTACCGTTAAGTTATTTAGCGAAGTGGGCGTTGCTGCGTGTTTAAATCACGTCCGGGTCACCAATGTAGGGGCGGAGTTATCGACCATGCCAACCTTCATCTATCAAAAGGTACCTCCTGATTGAATCAAGTTAGCATGTCTTATATACCAGTGAATTTGTGTTTAATATTCGTAGTGGTAGTTACGCCACAGCTCTGTGGTTGCTAAGCAACACATTATACATGTCTAAGAAGAAATTTTCATTAAAACCGTAGAGTATTTTCTTGTGAGTAGCAACAATTTTAAAGAACTCGTGCAAGGAAAACATATTCTGTTATATTATATAACTGTTAAAATATAAAAAACGTCGCTGCATACATTGTAAGAAATTACGGTAAAAAGAGCCAGCACTTAAGAACGCAGATACTTTTTATCGTAAAATCCATTTTTATCAGAACATGTTACGGAACAAAACATTTGATAAATCATCATTTTTACAGTACTAATTACTGTTAAATTCACTCAATCACTCTAATTAAAGAGGTGTCAGAAAAATTTAAATTTTATTTTAGGATGATTTATAGTTTTTAGACATAAAAATTTTTATAACCATCGCTACTCCTTTATTGTTAAAATATGCAAATTTTCGTTTAGAAAGTTTACAGTTTGTAGATGTAAGGAATTTTAGATCTAATGCTGCTTAATTAATTTTTTGAGAAAGCATACAAACATTTTAGAATTAACTTTTAGAGCAAATCGGACTGTACTCTATCATCAATATAGTTAAATTAAGTTCAAAAAATCCCTATTTAAAAAAAAAATTATTTTAATGAAACTCAAAATTAAGGTATTATTTTACTCGAGTTTCAAACACATTCGTTTCAATTATTTATAAGTTGACATTCAAAGCATGTTTTGAGTTATTGTGCTGATGGTAGTTAATTCACCAAAATGATTTATGGAAGAAATGATTGGTGGTTAATTCATGGGAGTTTTTAATATCATCAGTGATCGAGAATTCTAAATGAAATTTTTAAAATCGTGATAAGCGATCACGAAACAAATCATGCTAAATTGACAGAAAATTACATCTGCTGTTGAAAGCTGTCTTGCTGCCTTAAGTACTTAGTGCACGCCAAAAAGACAACGATAATTTACTTTCTCTAGAGATAGGTAATATTTTAATCTATTAAAAATTTATATGTTTTTAAATAGATAGGGATGTGAAATATAAAATCGAATGGTATTTAAGCTATTCTAATGCAACAATAAATTGATTCTCAAGTTTAATTGAAAACTTGTAAAAAGTAACTTTCGAAATTATTATTGAAAAGCAATAAAAATACTCTTTTATAAATTTAGAAGCACCTTAAGCCATAATATCCTTCAAATTTTCTGCCACCTAATGATATTATGGTTCAACAATGTAAACGATTCCGGATAAAATTAGGGTATAAAGTACCGGCACTTTGAATGCATCATCCAAAAATCTATTTTTACTGTTAAATAATAGCGAAGCGCTACTAATTAATTAGTGCAATGATATTTTAAGTTACGAAATCAGACACGAAAACGTACTTTTTTTGAATAAACATACCTTTTTTCGACTAATTAGAACTTCTGATCCCCAAAATATAGGGAATTGCCACTATCTGGAAAACATAGCCCCGATAGTTTGATCAGGAGAGCGCTCCAAAGTTTGAACCCCTTAGTGTTAATTTTACTTTTTGCGTATTTCGTTATATCTCGGAAACTTTTCAATTGAAAATTTTTTGCACACAATTATAAAATTCCTTTTCTCAAAGATACCATGCAAAGAAATAAATTTTAGTAAACATTTATTATTTTTTTATTATTATTTTATTTTATAACAATCGAAAACATTTCGAATTGTAAGGTACGAAATTTTTTTTTACATCCTTTTAAAGCACGCAATTTTGAGTGTGCATAATACATTTCGAGTGAAATTGGCTCAGAAATCGAATTTTAAATGCATGACTTTTTTGAAATTCGATTTTTCAGCCACTATTCGATCAGTTTCCCTCAAATTTGGTATTTCGCCTTTTAAAATTACTTAAAAATGATGCAAGAAACTGCAAACTTTACAATTCAAAATTTTTTCGATTGTTATTAAATAAAATAATAAAAAACAATAAATATTTACTGAGATTTACTTTTCGCATGGAATTATATTTGGGCAGAGAAATTTAATAATTGTGTGCAAATATTTTTCAATTCGCTTGAAATGTTTTTGAGATATGAAAAAATACGCATCAAATCAAATTATCATTAAGGGGTCCAACACCAAACACTATTAGGACATTTCTCTGATTGATTCTACTCTCTATACTTTGAGAGTCAGAAATCAGAATCCGTTGAAAAAAAGGTATGTTTATTCATAGAAATATCGTTTTTGTGTCCGATCTCGTAATTGAAAACATCGTCTGCACTTGATAATTAGCATATTTGAGCTCGAACCATTATGATTGAATCCTAAAACGTGAAGATCCGATCATTAGTTCAAAAGTTATTCGGAGTGGTTCGTTATTCATTTTACTCGCTGTGCGTTACAAAATTTATTTCTGCAGATTCAGTAAAATGTTTCTTGCAATGGATTTACTTTCTTGCAATGTTCCTTGCAATGCTTGTACTCCATAAACTAATCTTGTTTCTACCGTGTTACCTATATTCAATACATGGTAAAGTTTTTTTTTTCTTTTTAAACCTTGTTTCGTTAAGTATACTGTTAAAATTAACATATCGCTTAGAAAAAGTTTAAAAAATTTATATTTCTAATTTTATTTGAACTACCTCTTTATAACTGGTTGCCTTTTGCTATGCATACCTGAAAATCGTCCGGAACGCGTTTCGTCTCAGGATCACATACTGCTTTGTGATTTGAACAAATTGCATCTCCCACGTAACGATTGATTCCGAACGGTAAACAAGCTCCAACAGGTTGTCCAGTAGGTGTTTTGAAGTCGCAGATGGTTTTGTAATGGTAACTGAAATTGAAAATAAAATAGTCAGTGAAGAAATAGGCGTAAATGAATATGCAAGATATGAAGATGATGACAATATGATGTAAGGATGATGCTATACCACAGAATAAGCCCTTCATGCCAAATTTGCTTTGCTTTCCCCTAAATTTAAAGTTTAGACTAGATCAAGCCATGAAAAGGGAGGTTACCGTGAAATTTTTGCTACATAGACTAATGCATTTTTCTTAGTGCCTAAACATGAACAGCCATTTTGGTGTTTACACACTGATGAAAGTTCTGATGTAATTGTTCCGTTCTTGTTCATTATTTTCACTCGCACACACGTTGTTTTATTGCGACAAATGAGGTTTCTAATGCTGACCTGACCACACCAGGTGATGCTAGACTTCGGTGATAGGACGAAAACCGGTGTTTCCGTCATCATGATATGACTGGTGACAGATGATCAAAATACGGGCAAATTATGATCGGATCACCGAAGGTTACGTATTGGTTAAGTTTTCTTACAATATTAAATTTTGCATTTTGATATTTTAAAAATATTTTTAAGCGTTTGAAACTTCACAGTTCACTCTAGGTCTACATGAACTCGCTTCCATTTAAAGTTAAAATTTCAAAATATCAATGGATATGAAACAAAATTTGACTTATTAAGTTTTATCCCACGGTATAGCGTCCGTATATATATATATATACACTGAGTGGCCAAATTATTATGACCACCTCAGAGTTTTATGCAAATGAGTTATTGCGTCGCAGCGCTGCCGCTAGAGGGCAAGATAATTATAACACGGGAATGCTGGACAAGTGAGTCATCGGTTATACTGTGTTGCTTGCTCAGATATGGGAAAGAAAAGTGATTTAACAGAATTTCAACGTGCAATGATTGTGAGTGCGAGATGTGTCGGAACGAGCATCAGCAAAACGGCTGCACTTGTGAAGTGTTCTAGAGCAGCAGTTGTTAATGTGTACAAAGAATGGACAATCAAGCAAAAAACCGGGTCTTAGCGTCAGGCTCGTGGTCGTCACAGTGTACTGAATGTTCGATCAGAGAGAAGGCTGGCCAGGGTTGTGCAGCGCAACAGAAGAGCAACAGTGAGACAAATTGCAAGTGATCGTAATCAAGGAGCAACCGAGAACGTCTCTGAACCGAATGTTCGACGCACATTGTGCCGTATAAGGTATGGAAGCAGACGACCTGTTCGTAAGCCTCTACTGTCTGCTTTAAATAAGCGCAGACGTCCCCAATTTGCAGAGGAGCACAAACATTAGACAGTAGATGACTGGAAGAGGGTCATGTGGTTCGATGAATCACGATTTCAAATGCATCGCGCAGATGGCAGGATGAGAATATGGAGAAAACAGCACGAAAGCATGGACCCCAATTGCATTGCCACGACACTTCAAGCTGATGGTGGCAACATTATGGTATGGGGAATGTTCTCTTGGAATTGTATGGGTCCTTTAATTCCTGTACCACAACACCTTAATGCCCGAGGGTATTTAAGTATCATCGCAGATCAAGTACATCCGTTTATGTCAATGGTGTACTCTGGCGGGGATGGATACTTCCAGCAGGATAACTCTTCCCGTCATAAAGCTGGCATTGTCCTCAGATGGTTCGAAGAGCATGACGGAGAACTTAACTTGCTTCGTTGACCAGCACAATCCCCAGATCTCAATCCAATTGAGAATTTGTGGGAAGAAATTGAACGGGCGCTCAGACAGATGGATCCAGTACCATCAGATTTGCTGGAATTGGCAAGTGCTGTTCAGCGAGCATGGTCTGGCATACCTTCTACCACCTACCAACATCTCATAGAATCCATGCCCAGACGAATTAAGGCAGTAATACGCGCAAAAGTTGGCCCAACAACGTACTGAAGGGGTGGTCATAATAATTTGGCCACTCAGTGTATATATGAATGACAAAATGAAGATAAAACAAAGGAAAATTATAGACATATGGAAAAAAAAAGGAGGGGGGAATAATAATGAAAAAAAATAACAAACAACTGATTTAAAAAAAAAAAATTGAAATTTCTATTTTTTAAAATTTTTTTTTAGGTAAGTTATTTTCTGGTTTCTTTAAAAAATTTCATCATTTTTTTCTTAATCAGTTGTTCGTTATTTTTTTCATTATTATTTTTATTTCATTATTATTTTTCACTTCATTATTATTATCATTATTAACCCCCCCTTCTTTTTTCTTCATTTGTCTATAATTTTCCATTGTTTTATCCTCATTTTGAACTTATCTAATGAGTTCTGTTTACTTGCAGCTTATGCGCAATAAATGAAACTTATTGTTTTCCTTAACTTTCTTCGTGTTTTCTTGTATTTATTTATTTTGTTGTATATGTATATATATATATATATATATATATATATATATATATATATATATATATATATATATATATATATATATATATATATATATATATATATATATATATATATATATATATATAAAAAAAAATTTTTTTTATCTGCGTTTAATATGAAGTATAAAGAACATTAATGCTTCTCAATATGTACCCTTAATGATGATTATTTCGTTAAAAATCAGAAAATCAGTAATACTTAAAAAAGTTCTTGATTTGTGTAAACATTTGAAGCGATTCATTAACACACAGTCAGTAAACAGATGATTAAAATACTAGAAAAATCATATTTTCGATGTACCTATTTACTCGAAAATTGTTATATTAGTTTTAGTAAATAAGAATATAATATTAATAATTTTAAATTTGTGAAATTAAAATAATAACTCATACCATTTGTATTATATATCATTAGCGTGTATTGCCATATTATGGACTGTCCAAAAAGCAAAACTATTGTAAGCGCTTTATATTTTTCAATATTTTTCATTAGTGAAGTATAAAATGTTCAGCATTAAAAATAAGTTTTCATTTTAGGAATAAATTCAAATGATTATAGAGTCAGTAGCACAAGACCCAGATGCGACTATACTGAGCAGAACACTGAAACTTTCCGGCTAAAATAACGGTAAGAAGTGAATACCTGTTCCGAATTTCTGTTTTTATTTTCCTGTAAAATTTTATACCGTAATTTTTACAATAATCTTTAATTACTCAGTGGTTCAGTGATTTTACTGTATATTGCTATAAAATCATGGTATATTGAATTTTTTATTCCGTAAAATCTTTCAGAAAAAATCGTTTTTACGGTAAAAAAAGCTGGCTCTCTGAGTGCCAAGACTTTTTACCATAATTAGATTCGGAACTTTTTAGAGTGTAAGATTACCTTCATAAAATAGCTAAACTCAAAGGTGTTGTAAATTTAGTCTGAAACAACAGGGAAAAAAATACATCACTTAGACTAGAAGAGGACTTTTTTAATCGAATTAGATTTTTGTTCCATAAAATTTAAACAGAAAAAATAGAATTTACTGTAACGTATACTTTTACTCTGAGGCCATTACTTTTTACCGTAATTTGAAGATAGCAAAATTCAAAGGTGCTGTAAATTTAGTCAGGAACAATAGGAAAAAAGATTCATCACTTAGTCTAGAAGAGAACTTTTTTAATCAAATTAGATTCTTGTGAAATAAAATTTTACAGACGAAATGGATTTTACGGTAAATAATACTTTCACCATGTGGACATTTTTTACCGTAGTTTGATTCGGAATTTTTTACAGTGTAGGATTACCTACTTAAGATGGCAAACTTCAAAGATGCTGCAAATTTAGTCTGGAACAACAAGAAAAAGGATACATCACTTACCCTAGAAAAGTATTTTTTCAATCAAATTAAGTTTTTGTTCCATAAAATTTTACAGGAAAAAAAAATTTATTTTACGGTAAATGATATTTTCACCCTGAGGCCGTTACTTTTTTTCCGTAATTTGACTTTTTGCAGTGTACAATTACCTACATAAAATAAAACTTCAAAAATGCTAAAAATTTCACCTGAAACAAAAGAAAAAAAAAGAGAGATACATCATTTAGTCTATAAGTTTGTTATGCGTCATCTTACCCTATGGGGTTGCAAAATGTGAATGATGGTATTTCAAGATAGGTTGGAGATATATCTTGGATATCTACTACCGTTGGATATGTCCAGTAAAGATTAAAAAATTCCAAACTTTGATAAGTAAATCCTCCCATACAAGCCACTACCACAAGCAATCTGAAAACTTTCTTATGCCGAACGAAGAAATTTTTCGCCATGTCTTTCACAGGTTTTTAAAAATCGAGTTGTGCTTTAGATTCAACAATTTGGATTGATCTAATTTCTTTGAGCTGAAGATCATCGTTACCTGACCAGTAAAAACAACCCTAGTGCATAAATCAATAAATTTAACACCGCCTACAATTATTGTCTTCGACTTTTTGCCAACCCCCACTCATGGAGATGCTTTTAAAAAAAATTGAAAATACTTTTTGATGTTAATTTATTCTTTTGTTCAAAGAACTTTGTTTACCATTTATTGTTAGATACCATAACATAGCAATGCAATCAACTTAAATTTTCAAACTTAACAAAAAGCTAGAAAGCATACCATGCAGAATCATGTAACGATGAAGTTCTAAAAGGACACAAAAGAATTAATTTGTTAAATGCTGTTAGTTTATACAATGAATTAGTATGTCTGCTTATACATGCATGCAAATATTTTAAAAAATTATGTCCTTGAATTAAAAGTAGAAACTAAAAAGAATTATTCTTAAATATTTTCAGTTTTGAAAATAAAATCATTTGAGGTTACAGCTCTTTTCTTATAACAACAGGTAAGATTTTTTCAAGTACTTTTTTTCAATTTATATTTTTTATGATGTTGATTAATTCATAAATCTCAGATATAACAAAATAAAAAATATTTGACTATTTATTTACATTTTTTGGTTAAACTATTAATTTTCTTGTTTAACGTCATTAATCTATTATATCATAACTTTGATGAATTCGAATTGTATTTATAGATCTTTAAAAATTAAATACTACAACTTAAAAGTTATTTATAATAAATGAGCTGAAATTCAGAATCATCTCAGCAAATCATTTACAGAGAGAGTCTGAAGGCTTTTAAGTTTATATTTGATTTTCTTAAATAATAAAGAGTTTGAGAATGTAATACAAATTATAAAATATCCGCAAGCTGAGATATTTTCAACTCAGAATCATTTTAATAAATCGTTTACAATAATAGTTTTAAAGCTTTTATGTTTATTTTTTATTTTCTTTAATAATGAAGAGTTTAAGAGTATATTACAAATTATAAAATATCACCAAGCTTAAATATTTTCAGTTCAAAATCATTTCAATAAATCATTTAGAGAGATAATTTTAAATATCTTATGTTTATTTTTGATTTTCCTAAATAATAAAGAGTTTGAGAATATAATACAAATTTAAAAATATCCCAAACAAAAATCTTGCTTACACGAAAGCTCACATTTAATTTAAATTATGCTGGGCAAAATTATGTGGAAGAAAAGTTTTTCTTTTAAAACTGAGCTAAACAATATTCTAGATGAAAGACACCTTCAAAATTTTATCAGAAAACCACTTTTCACAAAAAAAATATAGTGTTATCGAATTTTTATCAGAAATTAATTTATTACTACGAATTTCGAAAGTAAAAACAAAATCTCTAAAGATATGGTAGTTTTAAAAATAAAATAATTTAAAATTTCTGCTTCTAAGCAAATATTGAAACTTGATTACTTTTTTTGTTTCTAGATATTTTTAGCGTTTACTAACTATTTCAATAAATTTTATAACATTTACCTGCATTTTAAATTTTTTAAACTTAAATTAAAATTTATTGAATTTTAAATTTAAAAAAAAAAATTTCTTAAATTTTTTTCTCATGAAACTGAAGATTACTTTGAATTTTCAATTTCTACAAAATGAACTTAAAATCCGTTAATTTTTTTGTTTTGTACTTGTACTTTTACTTCTACATTTTGCTGGTTACTTTTTCAAATCATTACTTTTTACTTTTTCCTCCTATTTGTTTCTAAAAGTACTTGTACGTTTACTCGCTATTTTTTAAAAGTAACGCTCCCATGTATGCTCATGTTTGAGGAAAATAAATAAAGTTACAATGATACATTTTGCTGGTTACTTTTTCAAATCAAAACTTTTTAATTTTTCCTTCTAACTTTTGCTAAAAGTGCTTGTACATTTAATCGCTATTTTTTAAAAGTAACGCTTCCATGTATGCTCATGTTTGAGGAAAAAACATAAAGTCACAATGATACATTTTGCTGGTTACTTTTTCAAATAAAAACTTTTTAATTTTTTCTTCTAACTTTTGCTAAAAGTGCTTGTACATTTAATCGCCATTTATTAAAAGTAACGCTCCCATGTATGCTCATGTTTGAGGAAAATAAATAAAGTCACAATGATACATTTTGCTGGTTACTTTTTCAAATCAAAACTTTTTAATTTTTTCTTCTAACTTTTGCTAAAAGTGCTTGCACATTTAATCGCCATTTATTAAAAGTAACGCTCCCATGTATGCTCATGTTTGAGGAAAATAAATAAAGTCACAATGATACATTTTGCTGGTTACTTTTTCAAATCAAAACTTTTTAATTTTTCCTTCTAACTTTTGCTAAAAGTGCTTGTACATTTAATCGCTATTTTTTAAAAGTAACGCTCCCATGTATGCTCATGTTTGAGGAAAATAAATAAAGTCACAACGGTACATTTTGCTGGTTACTTTTTCAAATCAAAACTTTTTAATTTTTCCTTCTAACTTTTGCTAAAAGTGCTTGTACATTTAATCGCTATTTTTTAAAAGTAACGCTTCCATGTATGCTCATGTTTGAGGAAAATAAATAAAGTTACAATGATACATTTTGCTGGTTACTTTTTCAAATAAAAACTTTTTAATTTTTTCTTCTAACTTTTGCTAAAAGTGCTTGTACATTTAATCGCCATTTATTAAAAGTAACGCTCCCATGTATGCTCATGTTTGAGGAAAATAAATAAAGTCACAATGATACATTTTGCTGGTTACTTTTTCAAATCAAAACTTTTTAATTTTTTCTTCTAACTTTTGCTAAAAGTGCTTGTACATTTAATCGCCATTTTTTGAAAGTAACGCTCCCATGTATGCTCATGTTTGAGGAAAATAAATAAAGTCACAATGATACATTTTGCTGGTTACTTTTTCAAATCAAAACTTTTTAATTTTTCCTTCTAATTTTTGCTGAAAGTGCTTGTACATTTAATTGCCATTTTTTAAAAGTAACGCTCCCATGTATGCTCATGTTTGAGGAAAATAAATAAAGTCACAATGGTACATTTTGCTGATTACTTTTTCAAATCAAAACTTTTTAATTTTTCCTTCTAACTTTTGCTAAAAGTGCTTGTACATTTAATTGCTATTTTTGAAAAGTAACGCTCCCATGTATGCTCATGTGTGTGAAAAATAAATAAAGAAAATTTAACTAGTTTTCGAAAAAAAAAGTCTCTTCACAATATTGCAGAATTTATAATTAGTTTATAAACAAACAATTAATCGATAATTCCGTAATCTTCAAATCCCATTAGCTATGGGTCATACGGATCATTTGCATAAAATACATTTGTATGCAAGTATCCATTTTCTGTTCCAAATTCTTTCATATTACAATTGTTTACTATTCCAATCGTCATGAAAACATTTTTATTGATATGCGATTGACTAACAATGCTCAGCATTTGCATCTGAATAGATTTGTTGACAGTAAACAAGAACCTTGAGCAAAATCTCTTAAAGGACTAAGAGCATTTGGGAAAATAAACAGTTATTAACTATTTATTTATTCGAAATGGAAAAAATAAAGGTTGTGTGAAGTATGCATAGTATCTGAAATTACAGAAATTCTTAAGTAAAATTTCAGTAAAGGCATTTAATTTATATCTACTAGCTTCGTGAGTATAAAGTCACAATGATAAAAATTAAATTCCCTTATGCAAAATTATTAGATAGTAGAAAACAACTTTTCGTGTCACGAGAAATTACAAATTGCATGAATTACGTTTAAACAAATAATTTCCCGAAACTGAAGTGGAAAAATATTACCTGATTACGAACTTCATTCTCTTCAAAAATATATAAATAAGAAATAACATTCGATATGTTTCAAACGTAATGACTTACCTGACATGAATGAGAAGTAACAACTAGATTAAAAACTTCATTCGCTTCAAAAATATATAAATAAGAAATAACAGTCGACATGTTTCAAACGAAATTACTTACCTGACATGAATGAGAAGTAACAACTAGATTAAAAACTTCATTCGCTTCAAAAATATATAAATAAGAAATAACAGTCGACATGTTTCAAACGAAATGACTTACCTAACATGAATGAGAAGTAACAACTAGATTAAAAACTTCATTCGCTTCAAAAATATATAAATAAGAAATAACAGTCGACATGTTTCAAACGAAATGACTTACCTGACATGAATGAGAAGTAACAACTAGATTAAAAACTTCATTCGCTTCAAAAATATATAAATAAGAAATAACAGTCGACATGTTTCAAACGAAATGACTTACCTGACATGTATGAGAAGTAACAACTAGATTAAAAACTTCATTCGCTTCAAAAATATATAAATAAGAAATAACAGTCGACATGTTTCAAACGAAATGACTTACCTGACATGAATGAGAAGTAACAACTAGATTAAAAACTTCATTCGCTTCAAAAATATATAAATAAGAAATAACAGTCGACATGTTTCAAACGAAATGACTTACCTGACATGAATGAGAAGTAACAACTAGATTAAAAACTTCATTCGCTTCAAAAATATATAAATAAGAAATAACAGTCGACATGTTTCAAACGAAATTACTTACCTGACATGAATGAGAAGTAACAACTAGATTAAAAACTTCATTCGCTTCAAAAATATATAAATAAGAAATAACAGTCGACATGTTTCAAACGAAATTACTTACCTGACATGAATGAGAAGTAACAACTAGATTAAAAACTTCATTCGCTTCAAAAATATATAAATAAGAAATAACAGTCGACATGTTTCAAACGAAATGATTTACCTGACATGAATGAGAAGTAACAACTAGATTAAAAACTTCATTCGCTTCAAAAATATATAAATAAGAAATAACAGTCGACATGTTTCAAACGAAATTACTTACCTGACATGAATGAGAAGTAACAACTAGATTAAAAACTTCATTCGCTTCAAAAATATATAAATAAGAAATAACAGTCGACATGTTTCAAATGAAATTACTTACCTGACATGAATGAGAAGTAACAACTAGATTAAAAACTTCATTCTCTTCAAAAATATATAAATAAGAAATAACAGTCGACATGTTTCAAACGAAATGACTTACCTGACATGAATGAGAAGTAACAACTAGATTAAAAACTTCATTCGCTTCAAAAATATATAAATAAGAAATAACAGTCGACATGTTTCAAACGAAATGACTTATCTGACATGAATGAGAAGTAACAACTAGATTAAAAACTTCATTCTCTTCAAAAATATATAAATAAGAAATAACAGTCGACATGTTTCAAACGAAATGACTTACCTGAGATGAATGAGAAGTAACAACTAGATTAAAAACTTCATTCGCTTCAAAAATATACAAATAAGAAATAACAGTCGACATGTCATTCGTTGAGCAACATCATTCATCATCGTCATATAACTATTTAAACTCACTTTTGTTTTTTCTCATTAAGCCTTGAAAAAGGGCGTTTGTTTTCGAGAGCTTATTTCCCGTTTATGAATTTCTAAAATGAATGAAGTTTTTAATCAAATAGTATGTTACATTTATAATTAATCCCTATATAATGGCGTTAAAGTTTAAATATGAGGTATGGAAAGAAAATAGATTGTGTGTAAAATCTTTTCTTTTGTAAATGCTAATTGGAATATTTCCTTGATATATAGTTTTTTTTTCACCTTCTTTTGGATATAGAAATGAATAAGGTAAGTAAAGTATTTTCATAACTTAAAAATTCTTAGAAACGTTGTCAACAATAAATTACCATCTTATGGGACACTGGGACACAAACTAGTATTTAAGTGAAAAAAAGGAAATTAAAAGATGATATTAAACTGAAAATGAATCACAAGTAAGACCGATTAAAACCAGAAAATAGTAACAAAATCAATTTGATCTCATCGATTAAACTGATAAGCACTTTTGATAATAGCTTTAAGCTTAATTTCCTTTACGTATACTTATTTCACTTAAATATATTGATCACTTGGATTAACCTCGATAAATATTCGTGTGATAGTGATAATTTTTTTGTCTGTAAAAATGTTTTGTTTTCTAATATTAATTTTTTTATGGAGTATAATTATAGTATGGAGTGTTGATTTCATGTATCAAGCGGGAAGTTTTTCCAACTGTAAGTAAATGAATTTGAGATTTATAGCTAAGATTCTACATCAATTTAAAAGATAATTGAAAATCAAGAATAACATTATAAAATTACTTCTACAAAGTCAAACGAAGACTTAGTTTTTACCGAAATTTCAATGTTAGTTGTTTTTAAACAGCTATTACAGAATTATTAAAAAAGTTCAGAAAAAGTTTTTATTTTTGCATCAAAGAGAGTTTACACGTATTTTCAAAAAGCTAATGAAATATTTTTTGGGGACAAAAGACAAAAGATGTTGAAATTTGCAAACATTTTAAAATGATAATTTTGCTACAGACGACTCAGTAATTAAGCAGATCAATACGTACATTTATTTATTTATTATTATTATCATTTTTTTGCAGTCATATAGTGTATTATGGCCAAGTGTTAAAAATGAGACCAAATTTTCTACAAATCTCATCATTGCGTGGTGCTATAACATCTAAAATGCTCAGATTGCTATGCTAAATTGCTTAGATTTAAAGAGGAAATGTATTTGCTGGAATAAAAATAGCTTTCTGCTATAGTTATAAAACTCTTTTGCTCTAAAAATATGATATTAAGTTACTAATGGAATGCAATTACTCTTCTGCACAGTTTTTTTTTTCTTGCATTGCTTGCAGTTAATTTAAGTGATTAAAACTGTGTTGAAGGAACAAGATATTTTATTAACTGATTCTTAATTTTCTATCATACGCAAAATGCTCTCATTAAGGATATTAAGTGTGATTTCATCAATGCAACTGAAGCTCACTTGCACTTTTCAACTCTCTTCTAGCAGAAAAAAAAAGTTTTTTAATTCTTCCCCTAGATGGCATTACATACGCATTTGTTTTGAAGCGCAATGATATCTTCTAAGACTTGGCAAGTTCTAAGATATTAATATTTAGCTAGAGAAAATCGTCTTTAGTGGCGCTCTCTAGTGTTATAAATGACAAACATTCTTTATATTATTGCATTTCTAGAATGGAATATGACTTACTACGAAGTTCAAGGGAGAAAATTATATTAGATTTCGATTTTTTATTATGTTTTCGGCTAACACAAGCACTTGCTAAAACTAGACCTATTTTTTTGTAATGAAAATGCTCTAAAACGAATTCGTATTCTTTTTGAACACTTATTGAGTATCAAACTTTCGAAGCCATATGCATTCAAACTTTTTTAGTCACTAAAATTTAAAAAAATAAGTGTTTGTTAAAAGGAAAGTTAATAAAATGTTAACAGTGCTATCAATATTTTCAGATTGAGTTACATCGTATCATATTGAGTTTTATATAGAATTCTTATTATATACCAATGCATTCATATAAACATTCATAATTTTTAAAAAAATTTTTTATAATATTGCCTACAGAAAAATTCTAAAATGTTTAGATAAAGAATTAAGCAGATCACTTTGCCATTCAAAATTAAAAGATAAAGTCGATCGAGTATTTGTATTTTAAAATCCTCAGAGACTCCGCTTAGCAACCTTTGTAATTGCTTCTCATACATTTTTTTTTTCTCGGTACTTTTCCATTTCGTCGGCGTAGACGATGAAGTTGCTAATGCTAAGTTACTAAGTGCAAGTCAATTCAACTATTTTTTTATTATTTATTTTGGTTCTTTTAAGTGACTTCTTTCTTTTAAAAATAAATAGATAAAATAGCCGAAATTGCTTGTGCCAACGAAGTGGAAAAGTTCTTTTTTTCTTTTTCACCAATGTCTGTATTTTCCATAAAAACAGAGATAGATATTTTATTTAAAAATACAATTTTGGAAGCTTAATGTAAAAACATTTTTTCAATCGTAACGGAAAAGATTACCTGGATCTGAAAATTAATCATCCGTAGTTTAATTTTGAAAAAAATGAAATTTAATTTGAGGAATACTGACTGTGTGATTAAATTATTGGAAATAAAGTAATTTTATTAACTAAAGTAATTTTATTACTCAAGTAATTTAAAAGAAATAAATAATTTTTCTAAAAAATGAGTCTTATGGCAGTTTAAATAGGAAACGGTTTTTATGTACCTCTTGTATTGGTTACTTTTATTGTTTATAAAAAGTTCGATATAAATGTTTAGATTTAAATATGTATTCCCGCTCTGATTTTTTTTTTCTTTCTTTTTTTCTGTTGATACTTTAGATATCAATTTACGAGCAGGCTAATAAAATAAAGATCTCGAGAGGGAATTTTTTTTTTACAACAATGGTTAAATAATCAATGTTCAAAGCAAATAATAATAAAGAGAAAAACAAGGGGAAAAAAGCATTTAAAATTGCAATGTTTTTTTTTAATAAGATGAAATTTTAAAAAAAAAGGAAAAGAGAGGAAAAACTCATCTTAAGTTAATAATTGAGAATCACTCATTCATACGTCAATTTCAATTGCTAAATCAAATGTGCTAATCAAATTTCCAAATCAAATTGAGGTCTGTAAAAGAGCGGAACGCATTGCATATTTTACTACAATTCCAACAGTTTATGATTCTCAAACTAGCAATTAAATCTTAATTTTTTTAAATTCCATTTCTGTAGTAAGTATTAAAATTTTTGTGTAGCACAACAAACTGTAACGTAAAACAAAAAAAAAAGTGTGAAGAAAACCTTAAAAAAAGCAGTTATTTTCAAAGAATTAGAAATTTGAAAAAATAAATAAATAAATAAAACTAGCGTAAAGTTCAAAAACAGAAATAGACATTTCAGCATGTTAATATATACATTTGTCTGTCTATGGATTGTAGGGCAGAATGCATTGCATTGTTTACTCTAAGTTTAACAGCTAGAAATTCTCGAGTTAATTATCGAAAGTTAATTTATTTTTCTCGTATTCCCGGTACACTTTTCACTCAACTTTATTGTCTGAAGTGGCGACCCTGAACGTTGTCCAGCACTCATAGAGAAAGAAATGATGACTACATGACTGCACCACGAACGTCGGAGAGAAAGAAATGATGACTACATGACTGCACCACGAACGTCGGAGAGAAAGAAATGATGACTACGTGACTGCACTACGAGCGTCGCCAAGCTTGTGTACTTGGAGATATGCAATGGCATTTGGGGATTTTGAAAATATTACAAATAAAAATGTTGTTTAGAAAATTCAAAAGAAAAGAAAGAGTAAAAGAAAAGAGAGATTAACAAAGAAATTTAAGAAAAATAATAAAGTTTAATTTAGCATGATAAATTTTAAGACAAGGGTCTATACACAAATCTACTTGACTGTTTCTAAACTCATGTTTAGAATCTCGTCTTTCGCAGACTAAAAACGATTCGCATTTTTTTCCGATTTTTCCATACCTATCTATTAACCGAAGAAAAATGTCGTTCTGACAAACAAAATATTTTAAATTCATTCTAAATTTATTTTTCGTGGTATGAACCCATTATTGGTCAATGGACCGGTTAAGTAAAGCTAAGTATTGTGTTTTTGTTTCATTCATACTATATATATATATATATATATATATATATATATATATATATATATATATATATATATATATATATATATATATATATATATATATATATATATATATATATATATATATATATATATATATATATATATATATATATATATATATATATATATATATATATATATATATATATATATATATATATATATCTTTATATATATATTTCGTCTGTTCGTGTGTATGTCACTGAACTCCTCCTAAACGGCTGGACTGATTTAAATGAAATTTTCTGTGTACCTTCAGAAGGATTCGAGAATGGTTTAGATTCACAATAGAACATTCTGCCACAAACCGTTCCAGCGGTATCAGCGAAAATCGAAATGGAATTTTCTGATTGGTTAAAAGTTAGCCATTGTTTTAAATTTTGCTGTACACGAATCAGTTTTCAAATATCTTGAAGATAACAACAGTGATATTTTCTATCTTATAGCTCTATTCTTTTAGAAAAGTAAATTACATATACTTTAATATTTAATCATAATTCGGTTCTTTATTTCAGGTGAGCACAAGCACGTAAAATCAACGAGAATAAGTTTCGTAATTATTGGTCGTATCACGGATTTAGTATTGTGAAAACTGTTTAATAAAAATCAAGGCAAAAGCAAATTTTGTTCATCTTGCACGCTTTTAATAATTATTTATATTTAGTATGCAATTTTAGCTCAATTCAGTATGCAATTTTTCATTGCTGACAGTTGTCATTTGAAAACTATTAGATTGTTTATTATGACAAAGTTTGCGAATTCACATTCATTTTAATTATTTCATTTAAAAAATAGGAGTAGACTATATTTGAGGGTGCCCCTTGATTCCCACCAAGTTGTGATAGCGGTTGATCTCCAAGCTGGCCGATGTTGAATCCCAATCGTGATTCTGATTCGTTTAAATTTCAGCGTTATTTTTAAATGTTCAACGGTATATGTAATTTCAGAAGTCCGTTAGTTCTATGTTGGATACCGGCTGGTTAGGTTACTTTTGCTTCTGATCAATAGGATCGAAGGTATGTGGGCAGTCATAAAAAAAGGACTTTAGAAAAAAATGTCACCGCCATTCCGATACCACAGACGCCATTTTCAATTCGTATTTCGCCGAATTTATGTGGCGATGGAGGAACACAGATTCTATTCATGATAAATTTAGACAGTATCTAACTGCTATTAGAGAATTCTGTGCACCTAAAACTGAGGAAATTCAAGCTTAATGAATAAGTGAGATGTTTTTTTTCCTTTTCTTTCTGTGCTTACTCCATTAATTTTTATTTCGATTCAAAATGCATTTTATTGGGTTTATTAATTTTGCTTACATTGGGTTCATTGCAATTTTATAAAGTTTTGGCCGATGTCTTGCTGAAATTTTCCAATGTATTATTAAAATATCATTATGTTTTGGCAGCCATTCCTGTTACCGCGGTGTTCCGCGCAAACAGGAATGGTGATAAACATAAGTTACCAATTTCGTCAAGGGGCACCCACAAGTATATTTTTACCAAAAATAGATTTTTGTTTTAAATTTTATCATTATTATATTTCTTATTTAATTTATTTCATTTTTATTGCTTTTTTTATTATTTAAAATAAATACGTGAATTTTCGAATTAGCAAATTTGCGACCACTGTCAACTTCTACATTTCTTTTTGTTTGAAAGAGAATATTTGCAAAAATATGCAGCCTAAACGAATCGCTCTTAGTCGATCAACATCTCAAGCACGCAAGAAGAGAACTAACCGTGTTTCAGAAAAATCGGAGCAACGGGAAGAAAGACTTGAAACTAATCGAGAACACAATCGAGCCCGTTCCTTAGAAACGTCTGAGAAACAGGAAAGAAGACTGTTAACAAATCAACTACGCACTACTCAAGCCCGTTCCTTGGAAACATCAGAGCAACGGGAAAGAAGACTGTTAACAAATCAACTACGCACTTATCAAGCCCGTTCGTCGGAAACATCAGAGCAACGGGATGCAAGAATAAAAATCAATCAAGAACGCACCTCGCTATTCAGACGCTGCCAATACTCTGATTTGAATCTCAGTGCATTTCACTATGATCCGACAACCAACTATAGTCTTTCACCCAAGCGTCATCATCGGAAAAATGGATCAATTATGTATGTTTTGCAGTGCTCTCAAATTTAAGAATGAAACAGCTGGAATTTGCTGTTCTGGAGGCAAAGTGTAACTACCAGATTTAACGTCGCCAGCCGAGCCATTATCAACGTTGTTATCGGGTCAAGCAAATCAATAGAAACTTTTCTTGGCGAATATAGGTCAGTACATTCGTGTTTCCAAATGACTTCATTCGGTGCTGCTACAAGTATCGGTGCGCATAAGGACAGCTAGAGTTATTTATTACATTCACATGCAATCCTGCTTGAGCTAAAATTAAAGAGCTTTAGTAACTTAGGCAAACATCATCGGATCTTCATGATGCATTATCACACGTGAGTTAAAACAAATATTAAGCTCTAAACTTGGTTTTATTGCGAAAAGTCATGTTTTTAGAGAGACACGGTGTTTGATGCATTCTATTGAACGGCAGAAAAAGAGAATTGCCACATGATTTGGCTTATTGAAAAACTCACACCAGGACAAATTGGTCAGCTCATATCAGCAGAAATATTCATGACGCCATTGATCCAGAATTATTTCAGATTATCATCCAAAATATGTTTCATGATCGGTGTGCATCACCATACATGTCTGTTTGGAAATGCACTAATGATATCCTAGAGAATTAACTGTTGAGACTATCAATGGTTTTTTCACATTAAATAAAATTCTCTATTCAAATCATAATCACAAATCTCATTTACACACTTAAATACAAAATTTAAATTCAAACTGAAAGTGTTGCAACGCACGCAGGGTACAGCTAGTATATATATATATATATATATATATATATATATATATATATATATATATATATATATATATATATATATATATATATATATATATATATATATATATATATATATATATATAAATCAAGAGAAAGGGCAAAAATTAGATTTCTAGAACATTTCAAGGCTTCGATTAAATAAAACTACAGTGGGAAATCTCCATCGGCAAATAGTAACTTAAATACGGATAACGTAATTTAAATAAACAATTAGGTTAAAATCTTACAATGTCACCCCCATCATGGGACAAACTCGAAAACAACAATAACTTTTAGACCTGACCATTCCTCAAATTTGTAACTTTTTATCACGCAAAAAATACGATATAAAAGCAGCCGAAGGAAAGGGTTATGGGAGCAAACAATCAGAGTGTGATCTGGGCTGATAACGAAAGATCACCATGGATAAACTTGGCAAGTCTCTCTCTCCATCTATTCTAACAGAATGTTTACACTAATGTTATAATGCTAAGTTGGTTTAATTGCAAATGCTAATGCAATTCTAAAATAGTTATGCTGTAATGGTAAATTGGTTTAATTGCAAATGCTAATGCAATTCTAAAATAGTTATGCTGTAATGGTAAATTGGTTTAATTGCAAATGCTAATGCTAAAATAGTTATGTTGTAATGCTAAATTGGTTTAATTGTAAATGCTACTGCTAAAATGGTTTAAATATAAATAAAATATTATTTGTTTAAATTTAAGACTAGTAAGTTTCCTTAATTTAATTCAATTACAATAACTATACGATACGGCCTAAAAAGGGCCACAATATATATATATATATATATATATATATATATATATATATAAATGCATACGACAAACTTTTAATCCTAATCAAAAACTATGAAACGAAATTTCCTACCTGGATCTTAAATTTTCAAAACCAAATTATTTTAAAATGACTGTTTTATATCTGGTCATGAAAGCATAGACTCCAATTAGCACAAAAACCAATTGGTGAAATAATTACAATGAATGTTATAAAAAAAATATTGTACGAAAATAAAATTTTACTTAACATTGTTAAGCTGGGGTTTTTGTGGCTCAGCGATCAGATAAAGTGACAAAGAGTTTCTTAACACAACCTCAAGCTCCTCATGATACGGCAGACCAACAGCTCTTTAAGGGCGTTTTATTGTATCCATAAAACTCTTCAGCCCTGTGATCTGAAAGGATGCCATTTAGTTTTTCTCTATAAATCAGGCAGGAAGCTTAAAGTTTTACGGCAAATGGTAAGTTTAATAAAAGTGACCCATAAATAGAGGTTTATGACTGCGTGAAATTTATGACAGTGGAAAAAGTGCCAGAGAAAGTGAAAATCTCATTTAGAATATAATAAAATGCGAAACGTGTGACCTTCATTATGGATGTTCTATGCTTAGTTTTAGATTCCAACACAGAACTTTTCGAGCCTATTATAGGCTGGAGTAGAACTACACTAGTTCACGAACCAGTAAATAAAATATATTACTAAACCATAAAATTTTTTACTGATCTGTTTACACGTTTCTATTAGATTTTTCATTAAAATAAAGCTATTTTTTTTCCAATGGCAGAAATTGACAAACTCTTAACAAGAAGAATAAAAATAGTTAAGAGAAAAAAGTCAATGACTCATTAGCAGATGCCTAGCACTCCAATATCTGTTCACTTCGGAGTCTCCGTGTATAGCCGAACATCCCATCAAGTGCTTCCTATCCATTACTTCGAATTTCCTACAGGGTGGGCAATTCGGTCTCGTAAAAATACCAATGAGGTGGAGGTGGTGCGCAAGACATGGCCCACCGCAAGTCTAAGTTCTGCCACAGCCTTTTCAAGGTGTCTGTCTGAAATGTCCCGGTCTAAAATGTTTTTCCAACTTTTCAGGGATATACGGGAAAAAAGGGACACTTTCCAATTTTTGATGTAGATTTTCGTGGAATGAAAGCATCTATTGGAATTTGGTTGTTGGATTATTTTTGTGCCTTTTTTTGCCAACATATCAGCTTGTTCATTGCCGTAGATATCGCAATGTCCTGGGATTCACTGTAGAGTAACTTGACGGCCATCGATCTTCAGTTTCTCCAAGAGGGCCCGACAATCTTGTATATTCTTTGATATGGGCATTCCCTTAGATGCAATGGCCTGTATAGCAGCTTTGGAGTCAGAGAGAATAACAACCTTTTGGTAGAGGTGTCTTGGAAGGAAAATAAAGCTATAGCTTTATTATAATAATACTTTATTATAATAAAATAAGTGCCAATGATCCTAAATTAATTTTGTAATAAACTACTAGTGGAGTGGTAATAGGTGCCGTTTTTTCAAACAAGAAATATACTAATACAGGTATTTAATATAGGTACTATGGTTATAAGTTTTTTACTGCTCCTGCAAAAGTATTAAATACTAGGAAAGAAATTGCTTTATTGTGGTCAATTCTGCCTTAGTCATTAATTAGCCGTGAGAAGTAGAATGCTACCAAATGATTTTGCACATAGTTCATCGTTATTTTGATACGATGAACTTCTAAATACTCGTTCTTAAAATTCTAATATCGTAAGAACACCAGAAAGGGCAATAAAGAGAAAGGCTGTATTTTATTATAATAAAGTAAATGAAAAATTGCAATACTAAGAATAATGTTTACAATTATATTGGGATGTGATATTTTATGACAATACAGACCAAAACAAAAATCTGGGAATCAACAAACCAAAACAGTATATCATCCCTTTACATCAATTTCCGTGCGATCACGTTATTTTTTTTAATGGTTGTCAGAGTCAAATATTAGTTGCCCAAGGTCAACGGGTCACAGTTAACTTAGAGTCCTGTTGTTAGGTATGACCATCAATCATCAGATTTGCGGTTACCATTAGAGCCCGAATCCTTAACTTTGTAATTAAGAATTCAATCCAGATGATAAAGAAAATTCTAAAGCATTCTATTTCTGTGTTTCAGTATAAAATGGGGCAATAAACAAAAATTCCGAATTTAATAATCAAATTTATTAGATAAACAACAAGACAAACAAGATGTTGTGGGTAATAATTGCTGGGCTTCCTAATAAGCCTGCTGTTTCGATCCATTGCCTGCCACAAGTGATGCATATTCATAAATATTAAAATCGAGCATAAAGCCACTTTTGGTGGGGCAGAAATAAGTAACGCATGCTGTGAACTAAACTCGCCTTTTCTGGAAGCATTAAATGGAATTAATTAACGTGTGTGTTACATGCAGAGGAAACCACGAAAACTACACACGGTAAACCTGACAGTATAGGCATTCTGACTCATCCGTTTACCAGCGAGGATAATTTACGTCATCATATCGGTTCGAGTGATCAAGGATCAGAATGCGACTTGACCAGCCACCACCGGAATTCGAACTTTGGTTTCTTGTACTTTTATGAATGTCTAAGTGAAATTGTTTGATTATTTAGAAATTGGAACAATACGAAATATGAAAAACAAACGCAAATCAATCGCAGTTTTGTCAGAAACAAAAATAATAATTATATAAAAAGCAGTGAAATTTTTGACTCTATGGAAAGAAACCGATTGCAGATTTGAAATCAGTATGTAAATTTGTTTAAAAAAAATCATTCAACCTAAAATAAAACAAAAAATGGTTTCTTTGAGTTATTGTAAAAATTGTTTTTAAAGGGAACGAAACAATGAAAAGCCATCTAATTCAGTCGATAAATTTTTGAATTGAAAATATCAAATTTTTTTTTCAATGCTAAAAATGATTAAAACTATATTTTTTAGCCAAGCACTAATACGTCATACGTCAAAACTTACCACCTTGAGACATGCCCGCCTATTTTACGATGACGCCGTGTTAAGGTTTTGGTGTGGGTGTATTCAAAATATGCGCCACGTGCAATCTGCACCGCCCTCCCTATAAAAAATCTACGCGTCAAGAAGTATTATTTTTCCTCAGATCCTTTTTGATAAAATGCAATATTTTGTCAGATATGGCTTGGGCAAAAAATGTTAACGCATTGGAAAAGAAGATTAGGCGACGCGTCACAAAAACAGTGTCTCTCTTTAGATTGACTTCTTTATTGTCCGAATTCCTCCAGATGTTGGGAGATTTGCAAGAATGAGGAAAGAAAAGGAAATAACCATAACGTGAAACATATGTTGAAGGAGTTGAACTTTTTCTTCCTTTTCACTTTTTAGAGTTTTTTTCTTAACGACTTTGGGACATTTTGATATTTTAATCAGATAACTATAAGGAAAAGTTAATTAAAAGAATTGCTTAGGCTTGAGCAATATTGAGTCCTAAAAAGGTAATCTTTTTTTACCCATAAGTCATGAGAAAATATTGGAAAATAAAACGATTTTAACTATCCATGTGTTCAAAGAAATTCGAGTTTTGTTTTCTTTGATATTCGAGTCATCAAATGTTCATATAATTTGATTTTTGATATATATATATATATATATATATATATATATATATATAATATATATATATTAAATTTTTGAGATATTTAAAATCTTAGAAAAATTGTTTTTTGAAAAGTTTTGCTAAACTCAAATTATAATTAAAATTATATCAATACTTAAAAAACGCGGCAAAATTTTGCCCATATCTTCAATTTTATGGAGAAAAGTAATTTTTAAAAAAAACGGAAAGTTTTCTTGCAAATTATTTAAAATTCTATTCTCGCATTAATTTTTTACTGATGTTATTGAAAATGGATGAAATCTGTTTCCACGCATGAGAAATGTAATAAATCAGCAAATAGATGAAAAGCTAGTGAATAAATCATCAAATCACTGAAAGAAAAATAAAATACTATCAATCAAATAATATCAATCAAATCAATAAATCAATCATTCAAATTATTAGAAAACCAAAGAATAAGCAAAGCGATGATTCAAGGATTTACTAAATAAACTTATCAATGAATCGGCAAATTATTTTACAAATGATTCAACACGTCAACACTTCTTCGATAAGGGAGAACCAATCAGCATATCTAACAGCGAATAAATGAAAGAACCTAAACAAAAAAATCTGCTGTCTAATTAAACAATGGATTTTTCTTCAATGGTTTTACTTACACTGATTAAATGATTTATTATCTCATTGATTCCTTAATTTATTTAACATGAATTCGTTAATTCATCAACTCGCTATTCTGTTGACTCACTCAGTAGTTGACTGATTGACTTGCTGATTTATTGATTCGCACAATGATTTATTTACTGTGTTAATCGATTACTAATTGTTTCATAGATAATCTGATTCGTTCATTCGTTAATTGGCAGATTTATTGATTAAATGATTTGTTTAATGTTACAATAAATAGCTGAAATAAAAATTTTAAACCTGGCTCTTTTAACTTCCGTAGTAAGAAAGCAATGTAACTAATGTTGTTGTTTCTATTGCGGCATGCCAATACCAGCAAGCCTGCCTGGAGAAGCTAAGTGAATTTAAGGCAGAGGGTGCTTTTCTTGTCTTTCAGTGGCGCCATCGTGTGTCAAGAATACGACCTCAGCGACACCCTCGCCACAGCCCGTTTATAGGGCTGATCCATATATACATTTATTCATTCATCCACAGATCGTACTTTTTACTTGAACTAGAGAACGATCAATCTCCAATTCAGTACCAGCAGAAGTATTGATGAGAGGTATGAGAACACGAAGGACTTTGTGACCCAAAAAGATTTAACGTACACCAGTCACCATTTACTACACGGGGAGTCTTCGGGCATTAAACTCACGACCTCTTAGACATGGGCTTAATGCCCTGACAACCAATCTTTTCCGGCGATAATAGAACAATATAATACGTGCTTTTCTAATGATCGCATGAAATAACATGTTTCTCTATTAAAAATTTTTTAAAAATTATAGAGGAAATTTTTATCAAATTAATCTCATTGTGAAATTTTAGAATTTTTTTTTATTTCTGTACAGCTGAGAAGAATTCAATAAAATTCTCAAACTTTTCCCGTCTATACCAGATTTTCCAATAAGGTTCCTAAGTAATGAACAAGTCTGTGCAAAAAATTCTCTCTAAAGTACTAAAAAATACCCAAATTGCACTCATGTATTTTAGGAAGTATTTTTAGTTGGCTTATCTATACTTGAAACGTTTTCTAAATACTTCGTAATTTGCAGTATCCTTTTTATTAAAAAAATATTATATTTTTGTAACAAAAAAGTTCTTTAAAGTTCTTAAAATAATATGAATTCAAATCTTATAGATTATAAAGCATTTTACAATATTCTTAGAACTTGGGTGGATTTTGTAACATCATTCAAAATAGTTATTTATTTTTATTGATTCCTCTATTTTGTTGAATTCAAAGTCCACGTAAATCGATTCACTGACGTTAGATATATTCAGGAAATTAGAATTTCCTTTTTATTTCATGAATAGATTATCTCAATGATTAAATATAATTTGACCTCGATTCTTTAACTATAAGAGAAACCAGGCTTTCTTAAATATATCAAAGAATAGAATTTTATGTGAAGATAACCACACCTCTATATTTTATTATTAAGATATCCTTAGTCATTTATCTTCATATATTATCACAATATCAAATTCCATGATTAATCGTTTGTTCAGGATGCCATATTAGGCTTAATATTGTTAAAAAAAATATAAAGAATAAGGCAAATCAGAAACATGTTTTTATGATGACAGAAAGTTCTTAAACTTTCAAAACTTTTTGTTCAATTCGAATTTTTGATTTATTACCCTATTGCATATTTTAAATTACGAAAAACTGAAAATAAAACTGATATAACTGGATAACTAATAAAACTGAATAAACTTTTTTGAAAATAATCACGATAGATTTGTTTTCTTTAATTGCATCGTACAACAAATTGCTGAGTCAGAATTTGCGTGATTTTACTGTGTTTACGTTTATTCCAATCCAGGACAAATTGGTTCTAAGTTAATTCATTATATCCGTGATAGCTAATTTGCTCTTGATAAGGTTTTAAGTAAAACGACGTTTAGGGTGGAAGTGAACTAAAACGCTTAGTATTCTTGTTTAAAACGTTTCTTTCAATGTAAAACTTTATTAGGGACCGTTCAAATATTGCGTAAGCACCCAAATTGGAAAATGGTCTATGAGTTGCTTATTTTTGATAACAAAGAGGGGGTGATGGAAAAATGGCTGACCTAAGAATTTAAAATCATCCTACTTTCAGTTTTTTTAATCGTATAACAGAAACAAATGTAACAAAAAAATGGAAAAAATTACTCTTATAAAAATTTCTAAAGAGATAATTTAAAAAAACATTTTTACAAAATATTTCTTCAAGCATTTTTACTTGATTGTTACTGAAAATGTTTAAAATATATCTACTTATACAAGAGATCCCCACCCCCCAAAAAAGAATATATAACAAATATATATTCAAATAAAATATGACAGTGACACCAAGAGACCTATTACTTAAGGGTAAATATTTGTTAAGGAAACTGTTTCGCACCGAGCTAACAAAAACTTGGATTTAATTAAAAAGAAAGATTATTTATATATATTTGAAAGTTTGCTCAGCGATTTTTGTTAATAAGGGTTAAAATTATAAAACTCAACCTTTTTCATTTCGTAAACATAACCGGATGCTAATTACATTTTATAGCTTTACGTGTTTTTTTTTTTAATTTCTTTCTTTTAATTTAATTTTTTGCCTAACTGAAAGATTGTAATGTAATTTTTTCACTTATAATTGATAATACTAAAACCTATGTAATAAAAATAATAATAAATACCCCCCCCCCAAAAAAAAACCCGAATTGATTTAACTTTTCATATAACACATATTTAAAATCTCTCACTTCACCGTCAAGAAGAGTTTCCGAGAAGAGTTTCAAGAAGAGTTCTCATATGGAGCAAAAAAAAATTCTCAAAATACACTGGTTATCATAAATTAAGGAAAAATCACAAAAATAGCGATAACTCTTTCAAAAGTAAGCCAAACCGTGCAAAATTTGCATATGTTGTCCACTAAGAGTAGCTGAGTAAAATTGCAATATGCAAATTAGTGGCGCTGCACTCGGCTTACGTCATCTGCCTGGAGCATAAAAGTCCAAGTTTGAGAGAAAGCACACAAATTTTACTGTGATTGCGACATTGAAAATCTGAGATAGCCAATTCGTAATAATGACCTCTAGGCATCATTTGCCTGAAGAACTACGATGGAGAGCCATCGGGAGACTAGAGGCAGGGCAGAGTCAATCAGAAGTGGCCAGATGGCTAAATGTGAGTCCATCTGTGGTTCATAGACTTTGGAGGCAATTTCAAACCACAGATTCGGCATCTAGGAGGTTCAGTCAAGGACGGCCAACTGTTACGACCAGTGCCGATGACCGATATTTGACATTAAGTGCACGCAGGAATAGAACCGCTACTCCGACACATCTTAGATCCTCTCTTGCTGCAGCCACCGGAAGGTTGGTGTCAACGTCAACTGTGCGCAGAAGGCTCCACGAAGGTGGTCTGTATGCGAGACGACCAGCCATTTGCGTGCCGCTCACATCACGCCATAGGAGAGACCGTTTGCAGTGGGCCCGACAACATGTCCACTGGACGTCAGATCAATGGAGGCCTGTTCTCTTTACGGATGAGTCCAGGTTTAGTCTAGAAAGTGACAGTAGACGTTATTTGATATGGAGAGAACCTGGGACCCGTTATCATCCATCAAACATCCGTGAAAGAGATGCATACGGAAGAGGCAGTGTCTGTGTTTGGGGAGGCATATCCTTAGGAGGGCGCACATACCTCCATGTCTTTCCAAGGGGAACCGTGAATGCTCAGGTTTATCGAGACAACATCCTTGATGCTTATGTGCGCCCATATGCCGGGGCAATTGGTGATTGCTTCCTGTTACAGGACGATAATGCAAGACCACACAGAGCTCGCATTGTTGATGATTATCTTCAACAGGAAACAATTACTCGCATGGAGTGGCCAGCTCGATCCCCGGACTTGAATCCTATCGAGCACGTTTGGGATGCTCTAGGGAGGCGTGTATCTGCCATCAATCCGCCCCCTCAGACCCTTGCCACGCTTGCAACTGCTTTACAAGAGCAATGGCTCTCACTTCCTATTGAACTGATAGACCGCATAATTGAAAGCATCACACATCGCTGTTTGTGCTGTATTGCTTCTAGAGGCAATCATATTCCATATTAAAGGTACTTTTTCTATTGCAAACCGATACTTCCAATTTGTTTATTTTATACATGTGCTAATTTCTATACTACTATTAATGTCTGATAATTTCTTTTTATGTTGTTTAATACCTTACTATGTGTTGTATATTGTGGGTAAGTTTCATAAAATTCCATGTGTAATTTCTTGAGTTATCGCGATTTTTGTGAATTTTCCTTAATTTATGATAACCAGTGTAGTTACGAAATAAATTTAGTCAAATTTGAAATCTTCATGTACTCATTATTGAGTATAGTGACATGATCAAAACTGCATTTACTCTTTTTGAGTACAATGCATTGTCGCCAAAATGATTAATTATGAATTTATTTTTGTTAATTTACTGTTTAGTCTTAAAAATAAGTATGTACTGTTTTTAGCACGTCTTTTTGAGCAAAATGCATTGTCGCCAGAATGACTCATCATGAATTTATTTTTGTTAATTTACTATTTAGTCTTGCAAATAAGTATATGCTGTTTTGAGCATGTCTTTTTGAGCAAAATGCATTGTCGCCAAAATGACACAGCATGAATTCCGCAAATATTGAGAAGCGAAAAAGAGAAATAGCAAATGACTATTAAAATAAAATAGGGTCGATACTTGTTACTTTTTAGCAGATATTTGTAACAGTAATTGTTTCGTGACGTACTAATTTGAACTTAGAAGTAGCAGTTACGATCCATTTCTACTTCTTGGTGAGGCCCTCTTTGGGGAATAGTTCGACCACCATCAGAGATAATAGCAGGATGGCATAATCCGATTAAGGGGATTTCTCGGGATGACGAGTCAATAATTACAGGCTACAAACATTTATTTCATATCGTTTATATTGAGCTAGATTGTATAGAATACTAAAGCGAATTAATAATTTATTTACCCCGGATTTAAAGTATTATGGTTTGGTGTAGATTTATAAAAATAGATCTAAAGAGGAATGAGGTAATAATGTAGCTCTCTATATTTTCTTCAGAAAAGGTTTTGGAATAGTTTCTAATTTTAATCCCTCTTATCAGTTCTTTAAGTGAGACTAAAGAATATGCCACAGAATATATCCTTACATTACTTACTCTTATGTAATCTGAAATGAATTATTCTGTTTTTCTCGTGAATTGATTATAAGTAAAAAAAATAATAATTTTCAGCCTAATACACATTCGATAATTACTTCCTATTTTATTGGGTTAAATGAATTTATTTTAGAAAAATTGGATTGCCTTAATTTTTTTTACAAATAAGTGAATAAGCAAATGAAATTAAACAAATAAATATAAACAAATAAATACAAATATATAAAGAAATATTGGTATCAATTAATGTCTAAAATATAAATGGAATAAAATTTTCAGCTGTCGTAATACAGTACCTTATTTACATGCAATATATTGCTATAACTGGATACATTAAGTTTATAGGGCCGAGATAGCTTGGTTGGTAAGGCGTTGGGTTCATGTCCAAGGTATCGTGAGTTCGATAACCTCCGGTTGAAGTGCGGTGACTCGTGCAAGTTAAATCTGTCAGGTCACAAAGTCCTCCATGTTTCCATAGCAAATCAATACAACTGGGTGTACTGAATTGGAGATTGATCGTTCGCTGGTTCAGGCCTACAATGAAGGCATCTATTTACCTAATTATGCGAAGTGGAAAAAAAGCAACCCCATAGTCCCCTCGGAAGGAACTGGTCATTGATTGGGTTAAGGAATGGCGGTTTATTCGAAAGAAAGTAGCCAGAATTTAGCCTCTCCTTACTGGTAGAATAAGTAATTTTCCTTACTTGTCTTTGATCTTTTCTTCGGTTCTTAAAGTTCTGGAATGAAAGATAAGAATTAATATTATAGGCATGCATTGAAATCTGGTATTGCACAAATAGAAAGACACTATACTTTATTATTATTATTTAGTGTAATCTTCAAACAAGTGAAGACTTAGTCCTCAATGTGACGGTATGTTCACTCAGAGCATTTCCTAGGAAACTGTTTCGTCAAAAGCAAAAAGAAATTTAGTATGAACTTGAAATATTATCTTATGAATTTATTTGAACTTAATTACGAAGCTTTTTTTGTTGTTGTTGCTGTAATAAACAAGATACTGTTGTTCCGGCTTTCTCAATCAATCAAGGACTAAAAAGAATTGGATAAGAAATTAGTTTTCATTAAAATATTACAAATTGTGATTTGGATTAAAAATTGAGTGCTTTTATTTAAAATTTGATATTTCAGTTTACCAGCCACAATTTAATTATATGTTTATTCGTACAAATACAAAAAAACTTCAATTACAGAAACAATCAGCTAAATTTTTATAATTGAAAATTATAATTTAAAATCTTAATTAGCCGAATTCCACAACGAATTAAGACTTATTTTCTTCTTTTTGGGGATATTAAGTATTCCCACTTACTTCAATGAAAAATACATTAAACCGCACCTTAGAAGGTGCGGCGTTCTAAATCCTCGATAACAAAGACGATAAAATCAATAGGGTGACAGCTGCTCACAATAAAACATTATATGTCGCTTTTCTGATCAGCTTTGCTCAAAATATTGATATTGTAATGAATCTTTTGGCCCCTAATTGGGAGTTGAAACCTTCGACTACATTGATTTTGGCGCTTTTAGTGATCATTAGACGAGTTTTCGTGTCAATTACTCGTGTTATTGAGATACTATTATTGCATATCTATGCAATGCATTCCAATTGAAATTAATGAAATTTGCCTTTGGCAAAATCGGGACGAATAATTTCAGGATCTTATTGTCTTTGAAAGGAAGCAAGTGAAGTTATCTTTATCTCAAGGAGAAGAAATAAATGTTTAGCAAGAGCATAATATTTTTTTCTACATCAAATATAAACTGCGGTTTTAAGAAATCAGCTGATCCAATTCAGCTCCCCAAAAAATAAAATTTAAACATGAATTAATAAAAATGTATATTTAATTATATTATTTTTAATTCATTAAACATATTTATAATTAATTAATAAAAATTAATTATAAGTAATTAATTAAAATTATTAATAATTATATAATGTGTATTCAATTTCTTACCATTTACAATTGGTTTGCCATCTATGAAAATCTCTTGAAATTAAGAAAAATCGTAGATCCCACCGGTAAAACTTAATATTACGACATTTTGTTTTGTTACACATAAACTATAAGACTATACACATAAACTATTACACATGAACTATAAGGTGCAAAGGAGTGTAGAAAATGTACCGGGAGTACAATGGAATTAAAAAGTTTAACATTTGATAATTAATTAGAGAATTATGAACCATTAAACTTGTGGGAAAAAAAACAAAAAAAAAAGCACCATGCTGGGTCGCTCTAAACACCGTAGAAATACAACTTCAGAGTTGAAATTTAATATTCATATACCTTCTTTATATATGAACTTAACAGAGAGTTTTATTCAAAATTCTTATTTGTTCGTAAGTTATTGTAATTTTATATGCTTTTTTTGAGAATTTTTAGTTTTTTCCTTTTTTGCTTTACTTTACATTTTATTTTATTTTTGAAAAAAATGCTTAATAACTTCAAAACTAATTCGAAATTGAAGCATGCAAATTTTCATATGTTTTTGACGGTAGTAAACATTTTTTTTACAAAAATATAGAAAAAGAGATAACACTCTTATAATTTCTAAATTTTTCATGATGATGCACTGAGAAAAACAGTATTGAGAAAACTACCAATATACGGAAAAGTTTACCGCGTATCTGATTTCAGGGGAACATCAAAAAGCTCTGTTATTTTTTTACCGAAGCGTTTTAGTAATGATTTCGAAAAAACTAACAATGCTGTATGGTTTTATAATATGTAATAAAATTCGTTAACTGTGGTAATAGTAATTTTAACATGATACCTTAAGGCATGGCATGGAAATCATTCATTCGAATAAATAAGTTTTGTATTTGCTTACTAAATTTGTGTAAATAGGAACTACAGTTTTGAAGATCACAATTTCCGTTAAGCCGTTACCATATGAACGGAAAAATTACCAAATGAATGATTTGATTACAGTATATTTTGGTTTAATTAACCAGAAGAATAATTTTTTTTTACTAGAAAAATCATTACCATACAGTATGTTAATTGTACCAAATTTTTTTTCTCCGTATGTTCATCGGTATATTGAATTAAAAGTTAATGTAGCAATAAATTTCGATTCTAAGCATGCAATTTTGGTGTTTGCTCTTTATTATGCTTTCGGTAATTGCATAACGCTTGCCTGTTAGACACACACACATATATGTTACACATATATACACACATATATAAAAAATAAACAAAAAAATGTGCTTTCTCTGCTGAATAACATTTAGAATTTTTTTTTTCTGTCAAAGCTGTGAAACAAAGCAATCATAAAGTTTAACTCTGACATTTTTATTTTTAACTTTCAGGTATGTTTCCGGCCTCCTTTTTTTAGATCCCCCATGTTTTTGTCGTTAAAGTGGTAGATTTCGGTTTGCATTTTCATGCCTTCGTTTACTTAAGCCTATTTTAAACTTAGTTTGTTCTATTCTAAATGCTGTGGGCATTTCTCGCCTAATAAACACGTGATTGTGTAGAATTGTGACATTTTGCAGCTGATTTGTAATGTACAGCAAAGTATGGTAAACATGTACCATTGAGTGATTTTTCGTGCAAAAAAATTTTAATTTTATGAAGCCTTTAAAATTAGTGGATAATTATTTAAGAAAAAAATCTTATTTCACTTGTATTAATGATTTTGTATTTACGGTTGCATTATTATATTGTATATACGCTTGTATTAATAAAATACATATTTTGTGACAAATGTGATCAATTTAATGTTTGTAATTTGTAGGGAATATCTGCGAACAGCAGCATGCTTGACTGATCAGCACAAGATAGGTAAGAACTTAAGCTTTTTACTTAAAATAAAAAAAATTGAGAGAGATTTATATTTTTCGATTGTTGTATATTTACGTTAAATCTCAATATAATTCGAGAGGAGAATCTCTTTTAAGTCGATACTAATAAATAAAAATATTAAGTTCCTACCAATTTGAATATAAAATGTGGAAATAATAAGTAGCGAAATACTAAAGTGATACGAAATTGTACTTTTGAAAGTACATTTCCTGATTCCAAGTGTTTGATATTCATATAATTCTTGTAATCTTTGTAAGAAACAATCACAATCAATTATTTGACCAATTACAAAACAATTAAATTCATTACTTTGAATTCGTTTCAATTATTAACTAAATTTTTTAGGAAAATAGTCGTAATAATTTCAATTTTATCTACATATATATATAATTAATTAAAAGGAGGATGAGTGTTAAAAATTTTTTTCTTCTGAAATCTATAACTTAGCTATAAAAGAATATCAATTCTAAGTATTGTGTTGGTATTCAAAAATATTCTGCTATTACAAAAATGCTCGCTAAATAACCAGCTTACTTGATTTTAAACACGTGCTACTGGTGGGCTAAGTAAAATATTTCATCAAAAGATCAGTTATTTTTTTTTTCAACTTAGAAAACTGAAATTTAAATTTACGAAATAAAAAAAATCTTTATCGTTGATTTTTAAGTCCATTTTTTATTGAAAACTTGCTTGTTTTTATTTGAAAAAGAGAAACTTGAATATACTTCATAACTTTTTTAGTTCATTGATCATGTTATTTCAGCTATAAGAAAATAATTGTTTTAATTTATAGGTTTTGAATGACAATTGAAAGTTTTATTTCTGCTACTGATTAGGAGCATATTACTGTAAACATTACAGTGTAATATTTTACGATAAAAATGGATTTTACGAATGATGCACTGAAAGTGCCGGTATTCCATGCCGTAATTTGATCCAAAATTTTTAACAGTACGTTACTTTTACCGTAATATTTTTTCTAATTCGTAATTTTTTTACCGTAATTTACCGATTAGGGGCATACTACTGTTAACATTACCGTATAATATTTTACGATAAAAATGGATTTACGAATGATGCACTGAAAATGCCGGTGTTTCATATAGTAATTTGATCGGAAATTTTTAACAGTGTATACAGAACGTTAATTTTACAGTAATTTTTTTTCTATTTCGTATTTTTTTTACCGTAATTTACCGATTAGGGGCATATTACTGTAAACATTACCGTATAATATTTTACGATAAAAAAGGATTTTTGGCACTGAAAATGCTGGTGATTCAGACAGTAATTTGATCCGGAATTTTTAACAGTTTATACAGAACGTTAATTTTACAGTATTTTTTTTCTCCGTGTACTCTTCTGAAACACCTTTTCTTTCCATGCTTTAGCACGTATTTCTTCCCTTAACGAAAATATATACGTGTTACGCAAAACTGAACGAAACTTATTTTACTAAAGGCAGTTTTTTATTTATGCTAGTAAATGAATAAAAATAAATATGAGTACTATGATACTTAATAAATGTAGTATTAGCCAAAGATCAGATATAGCTCCTTAAATATTGAGTGAGAGTCCATTTTGGGATGTTTGCCTCGGGTTATGAGTATATTATCTTCACTCTGTTGCTTTCTTGCATTCTTATTTTTTAATTGAGGAAATGAAAATGTTTTTTCTTCCTCTGAAACCTTCATGGTTTTGGAATATCTTTTTTTTTCTCCTGCTCTTACATTGTTGATGAGTTTTCCACGCAAAATTGAAACATGTGTTCGAAATCCACTTTATCCATTTTTTGTACAACTTAATTCCCGCAAAAGAAATTAAAAAGGATAAGTATGTAATTGTTTTTTGAACCGATTCTTAATGAATGCAAAATATAGTTATTTATGGAAAACGAAGTGTTTTCTTTCATTTTTTCTGACCAAGTCATTAGTTATAATTTTAAAACATCAGTCACTTAATTTTCTTTCTCGTTTTTATTATACAGAAATAAGTATTTTTCTTAGATGAATCACTAACAGTTCAGTAACGAAGAGTCTAAAAATGTATTTTAACAAGAATTTGAAAACCTTTTTTCAAAACCTTGTAAAATGCTAATTTTGTTTTATAAACGCGAAGTGATTTTTACATGGTAAACTGATAAAGCAAAAGCAAAGAATTGTTGGAATCTTCAACATAAAAAATCATTTCAATGTTTTGAAAAATGACAATGTTTTTTACGCATTATCTACTCTGAGAAAAAAGTATTGTCAAAATACCGGGGATATGGTGTTTCTGGCTATATGGGAACACCAAAAAGTCGAAGCGCTTTGGTAGCGATTTGGGTAAAATTAACAATAGATTATGGTTTTATATTGTGAGAAATTTGATAATTTGGTAATAAACATGTTAGAGCATGACATAAAAGCCATTTATTCGATTAAATTTACTTTTTAGTTTTGTTATACTTATTGAATATGTCGTAATAAAAGTACCATAATTTCAAAAATCAGAATTTTCAATAATCCATTTTAAAATTATAAAAACTGACTGTAACTCTTTCTTTATCATTGCCTCCAGTTGAACAGTTTGTTGTTTATTAATTAAAAAAATTCAAATACGAAATGTACACATTTAAGTTTACATTGTACCTAGCGTAAAATAGTCAAATAATAAAATTTCATGCAATGCATGTTTTTGAGCATATGTACAACAATTCCTTAAATGCAAATTATTCAAATAATTGTTTACATTAAGCGAAGATTAGAACTATAAAATTAGTAATAGAAAGTAATGAAGGAATATTTTAAATTTCAAGAACCTTTTGCAAGCAACGCTGAAGTTTGCCAAAATATATTTTTTCATTGAACAGCATACTTTTGTACATTGCACCAAGTGTTATTGAATATAGATTATTGATTATATATGCACCAGGTACATTACACCAATATACCGATGGATTCAAAAGCTTTTAAGTATTGCAATAAGAATAGAGTATGCGTGTAACGTGAAACGTTAAGTGAAATGTGTAACTTAAAATGTGTAGTTAATAGTTTACATAGTATTATAAATACACTGTACAAAAATTCCTAAAAATTCATGGCAACAAACCGTCAGTTGAGACGGTTGAGCAAAATCGAAAAATTTACGAAGTAAATACGTAACCTCGACGGTTTTTCATTATACAAGAACAAGTTTATTCTGTAAATTCAGGAAAATCCGTAACTAGACTGCTTTTTTTTACCGTAACAAAATAATTTCTTACAAAAAAATGTATTAACCAACACTTGCTTTTGAATCTGAAACTAGTTTCAAATGAATAGCTCATTGCAAAAAAATTATAAAAAATTCGCAAAATCTCATTATGCTATTGTTATTATATACCATTATGTTAACTATATACATGCTTTTAGCGTAGCATTGTTTGAACTGAAAATCGCTTCTTAAAACGTTTGAGCGTATATTTTTTTCACATCAATGGGTATTTTTTGAAGAAGTTGATCTTAAAAGTTTTAAGCGAATTCCTCATTCCAAAAAATTATAAAAAAATCGCAAAATTTTCTCGTTTTTTAAGCTATATATATGCATTTTCGTAGCATGGTTTGGACTAAACAAATGCTTCGTAAAAAATATAGGGTATTTATTTTTTCACTTCGATGGGTATTTTTTAAGCATTAGATGCTATCCTGACTATGCCACCATTTGAGCCATGCCACGTTAATAGCATATATATGGTTAATATATAAAGGAAACTTAGTGAATTTTTTTATAAATTTTAGCAATGAGTAATTCATTTAAAACTTGATTCCGTTTTCAAAGTGAGCGTCACTTTTTTTTAAAAAATATCGATATTTTTCAAGAAATCAGAATTCGAAATTTTTAAGAGGGATTTGTTTGCTTACAGTATGAGCATATTTATCGATAACATAATGGAGGACACTTTGCGAATTTTTTAAAACTTATGCCAAGAGAAATTCATTTTAAACTTGTTTCAGATTAAAAGTAAGGGTCCAATTTTTCAACAAATACCCATAGTAGTGAGGAAAGAAATACTCAAAGTTTTTAGGAGGCATTTGTTTCGTCCAAACCATGCTATGCAAGGAGCATATAACATAGTTAACATAATGAAGTTTATTTTGAGAATTTTTAAATTTTTTTTTGCAATGAGAAAATCAGTTTACGAAAGTGAGTGACAATTCTTTCAAAAAACTTTAATGTGTCACGAAATAAGTACTCAAAATTTAATACGTAAAATTTAATAAGTACTCAGAATTGGTTTACTCCAAACAATGCTACGTTAAGAGCGTGTTTATAATTAACATATTAGAGGGCACTTGGCGAATTTTTAAATTTTTTGCAATAAGGAAATAATTTTAAACTTGTTTCAGATTATAAAGTGAGGGTCATTTAAGTAATAACGTCAGTAAGATATTAAAATTATAAGTTCATGAGCTAACTATCCATTTATTATTAAGTACTGTATCTTTTCACGAACTATTTAAACTTCGTTGCAAATTTATAGTTTTCCCTATAAGATTGAACAGCACTCTTCGTTTTGTAACAGTTATAAAAATAACAAACTTAAGTTTTCGTTGTTTTCCTGTTCTTCTCTACATCATTCGTTGTTTTTGCTTTTGTTCGAATTAGATTTGTTAGTATTTTTACACATTAAAAAAAAAAAAAGAATTGTTGACGATTTAATGTTTTTGTAGCCATGACTGTATTTCCTGAGGAGAAAAAGAAGACAGGATTGGAAAATCACTTGGCAAGAATGACGTAAAATCATCAGCAGGACATTCCCACGCAGGAGGATCTCGACAAGAAAAGTCGCCAAATGTCACCATCTGGAGACAATATCTTCTTCCTCTTTACAATGGAATTTAAGAAATGCATTTCTTCCTTTCTTATGTTGGGTAGAAATGGAAAATAAATGTCGTCTGCTGAATTAATCTCGTCTATACCAGACGCTCTTTGATTCTTTGTGTTTCCTTCAAAATTTCGATGTATTTCCTTTTTATTCGCATTTGTTTAAAAACATTTGAATGTTAAATAGCGTTTTTTTATGATTTGAATGCAAATAGTTAACAGTTTTGATATAGTGCAATAATTGGAAACAGAGAGAGAGAATAGAGCTTTGAAAAATCATTTCTTTGTATTTTTTTTTAAAATTTTACGCAAACATATGTATATTTTCTGATTATTCCCAATTATATAATTACACAACAAGTTATAAATATTTTATATTATCACTGCCAGTAGATTACGATTGTTTTATAATTGATAATGGTATAAGAATTGAATTTCAGTAGCAAGCAGAAACTATTTCAATTTCACTTTTACTTAAAATTGAGAATTGACTGCAACGTGACTTCTATATAATGTTTTAAATTCTATACATATGTTGTAATAAGCAATTTAAAAAAATATTAAGTCAAAAATTTAACACAGTAACAAAAACGTTATAAAATTAATTCTAATCAGAAAATCTTTTAAAAAATTCAAAAAAAATAAATAAATGCAACTATATGTTTGCAATGGGGAACTCCCTTAATTTGATCAATTCATTTAATTTAACTATGATCAAAAATTGTTTTTTTTATATACCAGGCAAGAATTTTTCACTCACCAAATATTTAAGGCTGGCGAGTAAATTTCTTCTTCAAAATTTTTGAGTTTGAATTAAACTTCATACGTAACATAGCTACATGTTTAAACTACATAGATTATCAAACCCCAATCCATCAGTATCTGAAAGTGCTTTGAAGACAACTTTCCTCTATTTCGAGCAAAAACTGCTGAGTTGCCTTCTTTGTACAAATGAAACCATTGTTTTTGAAATATTGAAAGCCTATGAGAACCTTATTTTGATTTAATATTGCAATAAATACTTTTAAGTTGAATGTTTTCTTATTCTTTGGTGGTTTTGGTCGCCCAAAAGCTCTTCTTACTATTCTGTTAACATTTCGAAAATTTTTCATATTTTTCATGAATGTAAAATTGTGGTGAGCAAAAAATTCTAGCCTGCCGGGTATCTTTAAAATCGAAATTTCATGCCGTGCTGTTAAGCATTATATATAAAAAGTTCGTGATCTTTTATATCAAACATACAATTGTTCATAGTTACAGTAAACATACATATAGTAAACATACATAGTTCATACAATTGTTATATCAAACATACAATGTTGTTCATAGTTACACAAGTGTAAGCCGTGGTGGCTCTGGCGATAGAGCACTCGCCTCCCAATCGGATGACCCAGGTTCGAATCCCAAGAATGTCTGGTCGATACGAGTCCTGCACCCGACTCGCACCGACCACAATGCTGACGTAAAATATCCTCAGTGGTAGATGAATCATAGGTTAGAGTACTCATGCCTACAGGCCAACCGTGAGAGAATTTCGAGATTTTTCCGTGCAATGCAAATGCGTGTTAATTTCATCAAAAAGTCCTCCACGAATTTCCCCCAATACTTCATTCAGTAGTTTCCTTGCTTTCTAGAATTGGGTACAAAGTTACAAGACTATGCAGTTGAACATTAGTAGTCGTAAACCCAAAATTGTGTCTGTTGTTCAATGATTCAAAATCAAAATAAATCAATTCAAAATCAAAATAAATTCAAAATCAAAATAAAAACTACAGTGGCGTGTATACACAGACAGATGAGCGTTAAATCTGTCATAGTTAGGATGTGGAAGTTGAGAAAGGGGTACGAGTTCATGTGCTATCCACGTCGTCTGACATGGCTCAATATTGCGTCGCATTTCTCCTACCGTCGTTAAAAGATAGAGTCTTAAAAATAGAGCAAGGCTCTTAATAACCCTGGTTGGGTGATGATAATGATAATTTCAGTCGACATAAATGTATAATTTTTTATTCGCAAATAATTCGCATTAAATTAATTTAAATTAATTCAAATCATTCAATACAACAATGGGAAAAATTTTTTGGACCTTTATAAGAGATTTTGCACCTTGTAACACTGAAACACTGTCACTTATTATTTTTTTAGTGATATTAAAAGGCTGTAATTTTGTTTAAGTTATAAAAAGTCTGTGTATGAATATACATTCAATATAAATAATGTAATAAATTAAAGGCAAGCAATTTAATAAATTTTAGTATGAATTGAGATGGCATAAAAAGTTTCTGAAGGAAAAAGGATTGAATGATTTTTTAAGTTTCCTTTTTTTGTTGCAAAATAAGAATGTGACTAAACACAAAATCTGAAATAATACCTTTTCACAGGAATAAAATTAGAATAAATTTATACTGTTATAATCGATTTGAATAAACAATAATTTTTTAATATAATAATTTTTAAATGTCATGTCATAAATCAATTTGTTTGAAAATTTCTTTTATGCGCTTAATTCTAATTGTTTATATTCCAGTTTCTAAAATGGCGTAAGTGGTCTCCTCAATTGACTTGACTAAGTAAAAGCAAACGTTATAAGGCGTTGATCAAATATTATGAAAAATGACCTGAAGTGATTTAAAAGTGAGTAAATATTATTTCTAGTGAATTGGAAACACAAATCATCCTCATGTCTGAATTAAAATTGTGCAGTTTGGGAAGAAAGACACATTTTTTCATGAAACAATATTTTCTCAAAAAAAAAAAAAAAATCATCCTTTTAAACAGACATTGAAATTATTCAGTTTAATGACATTTCTGCTTGTCTTAATTTTGAACTATGTTGTAATATATAGTTTATATTCATATTGCATATTATTGTGTTAATATATATAGTTAATTATTTAAGGAAAGGTACATTTTCAATTGATCTTGAATTATATTTTCATTAAATAATCATATAGTGGATTACATGATTATCTAGTGAAATCTTGTTTATAATTGTTATTTTCCTTATTTCACTATTAATGCAATTATAATTATAGCTTAAAATTAAATTTTAATCACAAAAAATGATCATTTGAATTAGTTCAAAATTTATTCAAATTTTTAAGTAGAAAATGTACTGAAAACTCTAACTGATTGCAGATAAATGAGAAATATTAAAATTTTAATTAAAAGTGATGCGAAATTTGAATTTTTTATTAATTTGATGCAAAATAGAGTATTTAAGAAGTTTTAACGCAACTAAGCAATGATAGAAATTAAAACGAATAATGGCAAATTTAAATTATTATAGAATGGATGCGATTAAGTGTTGTTTTAATGGCCATCATAAGAAAAGTTGAGTCATTTAATCAAAAATAAATGAATTAAAAAATATGTATGCAAAAAAATTAGAAATAATTTATCTATTTTATGAAAATCTCAAAACTGGTGCTACATTGTGCAATGCGCAAAAAAAAAAAAAGAAAAGAAAAAAAATGGACTGCAGTGAATCACTTTTAATCAAATGATTGGTTCTTCTCGTTCTAGGACTCAAGCTTAATTGTTTGAGGGGGTGTCGAGTATGTTTTAGTGTCGGATTTCGTAACTTAAAAAATAGTCTGTTCTAATTAATTAGCATATTTGATGTCCCCCTCACGAAACATTAAGATTGAGTTCGAAAACGGGAAAATCGAACCAATGATATCAAAAATTATTCAGATTACGTCGATTTTTTTCGCACACTCCATATAGTATTCATATTAGTAACAAAGAAACTAGATGAAATTTCACTAATTAAAATTATTTAAAAAATAGATAATTTTCAGAAGAAACTACTCTAAACTTATTTTGAAAAATTAAAAAAAAAATATATGTATAGATAATGCAATATGGATAAATTCTTATATTCATTTTAAATTTGTGGGTTAAACAATTTCCCCCAACCATCACATCATATCATGAATAAAATGTAATATTAGCTTGTAGCCTCAGTCCTTAAAATAAGCATGTGTATTTTCTTAACAATCAGAAGAAGTTCAAGGAACATTATAATAAAATAACATATTATCTGACAAGTCCCTCGTATAAACCTTCCCAAACGGGAAAGACGAAATCTGTCGCCAATAAACAACCTTTCCCTCCAGATTCATAATCAGGAAGCGCACACACCAAGTCCCTATGTATAGTAACAAGACTAACGAATTTATAGCTCTTTTGGCTATGAAGTTGAATGATCTAGTTTTAACAATTCAAACATGGCATGGCGTCAATTACCCAACTGGTTGACACTTAAGTCCAAAATATGTGACTATAGTTCAAATACTAATGAAGATAGGAAGTCGGTAGGCATTAAAAGCTAATGGTGATTATATAGGTTTGTTTTGATATGGGTGAATGGGATGTGTTTTAGTGCGATAGTACCTTGCAAGAAGAAATAAAAGTTGAGTTATTGTCAGTGAAGCAAGATATTACACCATTGGTGTTTATCTATTGGGATGTATTTTATTTTAGGGGGTGTTATTGTTCACGCTAGGATACTATGCATTAGAAATTTTCCTTCAGCAGCTTACTTATTTATTTATTTATTTTTGTCGAACACACTACGACATTTATGTTACATGAATAAATAGTTGCAAATAACCTATCTTATAGAACTCACCTCTGCCTCATGATTTTGATTAACTGGATAGGGAATCTAAGATTTGTTACATATGTTTTTAAAATTATTTTTTTAGCGTCACTGTTATATAGATAATAGCATTAATTTAATTTGCATAGCTGTTTGAAAATAGTGATCAGAGATAAAAATAGTAAGCTTTTTTATTAGTAATTTAGAATTTAAGCTAACTATCTTAATCTGCATTTTAAATCTATTTTTGTTTGCATTTTTAATCAACATCAACATTACACATTCCTAATGTCTAATATTAAGCATCAAATCTATTTGACTTCACCAATACTGAAATATGCAATAAAAAATTAAGTTAGAGCAAGGAATCAGTTTTGAGCTTTTTAAATAGTAATTTAGTATTGAAGCTAGCCATTTTTATTTAAATTTTTTTAAATATTACTTCACTTTCATAATGTCTAATATCAAGCATTAAATCTATTTTATTTTAGCAACCCTGAATTATGTAACAAAAAAAAAGTCTTTTTGATTAAGGAATATCAGCTGAATTGCATTTAAACAATTTCTAAAATCAATTTCGCTTAGGTTAAAAATGATAATAATTTGATATTACTTTTTAGTTGTTCAGACAAAAACAATTCTGTGTTATTGAGTAACATTTAAACAAATTATTTTCGATTATATTATATCATACAATTAAAATTGATTAATTTCTGTTTCAGGTATTACACTGAGGAAAAAAAGTATGGTCAAAACTTTCATAATATGGTAAAATGTATCCTGTTTCTGGTTCTTCGGGAACTCTAAAATGCACAGTAATTTTAACGGCGCTTTCGGAATAAATTTTGAAACTTAACAATAAAATATAGTTTTAGAACATGTGAAAAAATTTGGTAATTTTATCATGTTAACTTAGAATTCGGCATAAAAATTTTTTTTTTTTTTTTTCAGTTTTGTTTTTTTTTACTAAATCTGTGGTAATAAAAGCTATGATTTTTAAAACCAGAATTTCCAATAAACTGTTAACATATGAATTAAAAAAATTGTCAAATGAGTGGCTTATATACCATATATTTTGGTTTCATTAACCAGAATTATAATTGATTTTTACCAGAAATGTCTTTGCCATACAGAACGATAATTTTACCAGAATTATCTTCTCCGTGTATTACACATTTTTTTATTTTAATTTTAATGCTGAACAATTTAAAATTAAATATTTCTTAAATTGAAAAGGGTTTAAATATTTATGGTTACATTGAAAAGGATTTAAGGACCCATTTAATTTTCAGTTAAATATTCAATTAAATATTCCTTAAATTGAAAATGGTTTAAATATTTATGCTTGAGGGATTTAATGACTTATTTAATTTTCAGTTAAATATTCAATTAAGTATTCCTTAAATTGAAAATGGTTTAAATATTTATGCTTGAGGGATTTAAGGACTTATTTAATTTTTATTCAAATATTCAATTAAATATTCCTTAAATTGAAAAGGGTTTAAATATTTATGGTTACATTGAAAAGGATTTAAGAACTTATTTAATTTTTAGTTAAATAATCAATTAAATATTCCTTAAATTGAAAATGGTTTAAATATTTATGGTTACATTGAAAGGGATTTAAGGACTTATTTAATTTTCAGGCAATTGCTGTAACCATGTCTGTTTTTTCATCTTTTGAAGATCATTTTAGATTTTGATTTTAGCCCATAGATGAGAAAATAAATTAACAATAACTATTTTGCAATACTTCAATAGGTAAGTTTCTCGTTTAAGAAAACAAGGACGTTTGAAATTGAGACACCAGCTTTATTGGAAATGAAACAAGGTAACTTCTTATTTGTTAAATGTCATCGTGTTCAGACTACAAAAATCATATTTCAGAAATCATAACGCCCTACTAACTTAGTCTCATGTCCACCCAAACATTCGAAACCATGACGTTTTCTGGCAATTTAAAGCCGCATACATCATATCAACGGAACATCTGTAGAAGCCATATCGAAAACTTAATACACCTTTCCATACAGAAATAGAATTTATTGTTCCGTTTGGGGCATAAAAAATGGCCAGCTCATGGTGTTCTTCTTAAACCACAGACTTAGGCTTCCTCAGATATAGGTGCGGCATTTTACAGAAGGACGAGACGAAATAAATATCCCCAGTTAGTTTTTTTTTTCTTAAAAGTTACGACTTACTTTCGAGTATTCTATTCGCGTATTGGAAAGAGATTCGGTTGGTTTTTGAAATCTCAGATTTGTCTCGAAAGATAGTACTAATAGTTGGGGGCGTTTTTTTTAAGAAAAATCTGATAACAATCGTAATAAAAAGACTAATTTGGTTCCGGTGTCTCGCTCTCAAAGGTGCATCTGTATTAAAATGCGAACGGCGTAGTTTTAATTGTTTTTTTTTTTTTTTTTGAATGATAGAAATGTTTTACCTCCAATAATGTTCAAGCCGTTTCATAATAAAAATTCATAGCGTAGGTTTTTAATGGTTGCGCTAACCTTCAGATATATCAGGTGATTTGTTTGATTCATTAACAAATACGAACATTTATTAAATTAAGAAAGATAGCTGCATCAACAATTACTAAAAAAATAGATTTAGAGTGTTTTTAAAGTATAAACTTAATTTAATATCAGTGTCTTCACCTTACATTAGAGATGTAATCAAATCTAACATACTGTATAAGTAATCTGAAATTGATGCAGCTATTATTTTTCCCATCCACTGGAAAACTATTGATTTAACCTTTGATTGATTAAACCTTTTATTGGAATTGGAAAGTTATAACTTTCCAATTCCAATAAAAAATTAATTTGTGTGATTATTATTTTTTAAAAATAGATTTAGAGTGTCTTTTAAAAATAGATTTAGATCATTTTTAAAGTATAAACTTAATTTAATATCAGTGTCAAAAATATTAGAACAAAATAGCATACATCTGAAATTTTAAAGGGTATATAGTTACTTCTCGTTTATCGTCAGAACAATCTTATTAAGGGGTTTAGTTCGGGTAAGTTTCTATAGCGTTTCTTATAACTAACTTTAAAACTGGTTCCACATTTATATGATTATCGCCATTTGGGCATCTTAATATTTTTCAATTAAGATTTATTTATGTAAATGCCCTTAAATTGGTTCATAATTGCTGTAAAACTTGGGGAAAAAGTTCAGTTATACTTTATGCTTTCATTATGAAACTTTTCTATAACATTTATGTTATAAATGGAAAATATATAAATAACAAGTTGGCTTTAGTTACCCCTCAATATAGATTTTTTAAAGCTATTAGTAAAAGCTCAATATCTGGCATATGTTAGTTGATGAAGTTTGCTAAAATAGAATGCTAAAATAACTTCCATGTCGAGTCTAAAAATTAATTTTTTAATTTTTATTCAGTTTTTTTTATTTATTGCTAATTTTTAATTTTTTTTTATTTCTGGTTATTTACCAGGTGAATAGATGCTTAAAATTCTAAGTAAAAGGTTTAAAAAATTATTGTATATATTTTGATTGCTAAGATTTATAGAATGGTTAAAAAAATCACAAAATTAAAATTGCTTCTTGTTGTGTTATTTTATAAATAAGAATTTGACTAACGATATTGTTGTTGTTGACGTATGCTTGTTTAGCAGAGGGGGTGCGATTGTTCTTATTTTCTAGTGGCGCCATCTATGGCCAAGAATTCGACTTCTGCCACACCATACGTCGCACCCGTTTGTAGGGCGGACCCATTCATACATCCATTCATTCATCCACAGATCGTAATTTTGACCTGAATCAGAGAACGATCGGTCTCCAATCCAGTACCCCCAGAGGTATTGATTTGTTATTATACTATATTTGTTATTATGATCAACTCCTTATTACATCAAACTCCTATTAGTAAATTTTTGAAGGTCAGTCAGAATAGAATGCTTAAAAATAAGCATAATATATTGAGTTTGGTAAAGAATACGAAAAGTTTATAATAATCAAGAAATTAAAGAAGAACAAACATAAGTTTTGTAAGGATCACCTTTTCAAAGGACACTTTAAGCTAAGGTCACCATATTTCTAAACCATGATATGGGGCAAATCAGTAAAGTGTTCCCAACAATTTTATGATTTGAGGACACCCATATATTTAAGAAAAATATTATGTTATATCTATGACAAAGGTATCTTTTTCTTTCAAAATTAATAGATCAGGTAGTAGTTAATTTCAGGTGCAGAATTCATCAAACTTAATTTTATTACTAAACAGTTTTGTTATTCTACATTTGTTTTGCACATGCAAGATGAATTAGTATATGGTTTGATAATTAAATTTTTCTTTTGCCGAAATCAATGAGATAGAGCTTTTATCAGTTAGTTTCCGATACATTTTTTTCTTTGTGCTTGTTTTCTCTGTAAAGCAAAATTATCGAACTTAAAAAACATATGCATTCTTGATTTTTCTTTATAAGAAACTCCTGAAACTCCCAGAGAACATTTGGGACACTATGTTACAATTGGAGGACATTTTCTGTCCTCAAAGAGTTTTTAAAGTTTCCAGGGACAACTATTAAATTCGAGAACTGTGTTCAAGATTTAAGGACGTCAGGTTTTCCTTCTCTAGGCTTCCACTCCTGGTTCCTTCCTAGAGTTATAATAGTTTGGTGAATAGAATTTTATGGCTTTATTACCAGTACATCAAACAATTATTAATTTTAAAAAAAAACACTAAGAAGAAAGTAAGGTCAAAACTACAAGAATATAGTAAAAGTACAGTGTTTCTGACTCTTGAGACAGCAAAAAGCTCGATAATTTTTACCGAAGCTCTTTGGTAATGAATTTGGTAGAATTAGCAAAATAATGTTGTTTATAATATGTGATAAAATTCGTTAATGTGGTAGAATTCGGTAATTTTATCGTGAAACTTTAGAGCATAGTATTATTACCACTTATTTGGTTAAATTTATTTTTAAGTTTAGTCTACAAAATGTCTGGTAAATAAGAGTTTCCTTAATACTGCTAGAAATTTTTACTGAAATTGAAATTCAGAAAGTATTCTAGGGATCGAAAAATATTTAAGTTTCAGGAAATTTGAATAGCGTTTTTACGCTATTCAAATTCAAGGAATTTTTACTGGGGAACGCGGGAGAATTATAAGCAATAACCGTATGGGATTGCAAGAGGAAATATTTGAGGTATTACAAATAATCACCTTTCTACTTCTCTCAGTTTTCTCGGACAATCTAGCGAGTTTACATGTTTTAGTCCCACCTTCCTTCCTAGTGCTTCTTCAAATTTCTATAGAGGATTTGTCTTTTTCTTCCTCACATATTAATTAGCGAATGACCCGTAAAATGTATACCTATTTTATGTCAGTTTTAATAAAGATTCTGAAAATATACGGGGTGCTTCGTATTTTAAATATATAATAACATTTTTAATAATTCTTATCAAAGATAAAAATAAGAAAAAGATATTTTATAAATGAAAAAATGTATTATGTTTTTTTCTCGATTAAGAGAAAGCAACAAAAACGCTTTTGAAATCTGAGAAATAGTGGTACAGACACGAGAGTAATAAACAGTAAAACTGGTTTGATTGCAGGAAAAACTGTTGAGGAAAATATCACAAGGAGTTGAAAAACGATTATTAGAACCACCTTCACCTTAAGCTCCAATTAAACTTGTTTTGATGTTTATTACATTCGCATTCCTCTATTGTAATTTGTCATATTTCACCAGCGTTTTCGTGTTTTCCTGGGTTGAATATGAAATTGCAACCCCTAATGTACATGGTTCTCTATTTTTATTTTTGATAGGGATTCTAAAATTACACATGAAGGGTAATCTTTACGGAACGCCCTGAGTATTCAGGATGATTATTATGGTGGAGCACAATGCAATTTTTAAATTACACAATAAAGTTATTACGTACATTTTTGAATTCCAAATACAAAATACACATTTAGCTTGCATGATGCTTTCAAAAAAATTCGAAACACCTTTCCTCTATGTTATTCTTAAGGACTTGCAAAGCAATCAAAAGACTATCATAATTCGTGGATTAGCATTGTTTTGAACAATACTTTGACAGGAAGAACACACAGAGATTTTTCCCAAATATATTCTGCCTGTTATCGAGCTTTGCTTATTATTTGCTGAACAGCTTTGGGCACTTTTTTTTTCTCGAAACCACTCCCAAGACTTCAGATTTTAAGTATCAAATCAAGCTGGTTGTCACGTGCACCCACGATTAAATGTTGTTTCGTACCCCCCACTGATACACGTAGGCCAGAGGGAATGGTTAGGAGAGCCTTTTTTTTCCCAGCCGTTTCTTTACTCTTTTCGGCTTCTGTTTACTCTATCATTTAATTTATTTCTTCCATGAAAAAAAAATCCTAGTTTGCAATTATTTTTCTAAATATTTATATAATTGTATTTTTGTTGTTATTGATATGTATATCTCTGTACAAAATTAGTCCTAATTTTGATTCGTTTCAATGCTAAGAATTAAAAGCAACATATATTTGCTTCAGCTTTTCTTATAGTTTTTCTTTAACTTTATATGTTTTTTTTAAGTATTTCCTGTTGAGTTTTAAAAGCGAAATAATAAAAAAAATTCTACATTTTCCCAGTTAATTTTATGCGTGAAGCATGAATTAGTACAGATCATGTACAGAAACATTGTGACTTGGGTATGTGCTGGTTAACAGAAATATAATATAGTGAAAGAACAATAAAACGGAAATAGGAAACAAGTAGAATGGGAAAAAATTATAAACGGAGAATACGATACCGAGAAATGAAGATCAGAATTGATTGTTCGAAGGTGAAATTTTCAAACAAAATGAAAAGTCTTAAGAATTTTTCTCTGAATTTCCTCAGTTAATGTCATGATATTTGTGCATGAAACATTAATTTGTACAGATCATGTACAGTAAAATTGCAATTTGGGCATTTGTTCGTTAAGAAGGATATAATGTAGGGAAAAAATTATGAAACAGAAACGGGAAACAAGTAGAATGGGAAAAAATGATAAACGGAGAATGGAGATCAGAATTGATTGCCTGAAGGGGAAATTTTCAAACAAAATAAAAAGTCTTAGGAATTATTTTTAGAATTTTTTCAGTTAAGTATTATATTTGAAAAATTAATGCATATGTTGGTTAAGAGAAATATAATATAGTGAAAGAACAATAAAACGGAAACAGGCAACAAGTAGAATGGGAAAAAATGATAAATGGAAAATACAATACAGAGAAATGAAGATCAGAATTGAGTGTTCGAAGTTGAAATTTTCGAACAAAATAAAGTCTTATGAATTTTTCTTAGAATTTTCTCCGTTAATGTCATGGTATTTATGTATGAAGCATTAATTTGTTCAAATCATGTACAGAGAAATTGCAATTTGGGCATTTCTTTGTTAAGAAAGATATAATAAAGTGAAAAAAACGATGAAACGGAAATAGGAAGTAAATCGAATTGGGAAAAATGGATAAAAAGGAGGATATAATACCGAAAAATAGAAATCAGAATTGAGTGTCCGAAGATGAACTTTTCAAACAAAATATTAAAAAAATATTTGGTATTTTTTCAATTAATTTCATGAATTTCGTGAAGTTTAACATAAAGGCATTGCAAAATTCTTATTTGGGTATTTGTCGGTGAAATTTAGTGGAAAAACAATGAAATGAAAAGAGTAATCGATTAGAAGAAAATAAAATAATGAAATGCAGAATACGAAATTGAAAAAAAGAACCGTAAAAGAGAAAATAACAGAATAAAGAAAACTGGAATACCATTTTCAAATTTTAATAATAGTATTTACTAAATCAAAACAACATGAAGTTAAAAAAAAAATTTAATAATACAGACTTAAGTGGGCTAATAAATAAATGGGAAAAAATGTCTTAATTTGAACACTGCGTAATAATCTTACAGAAAGTTTTGCTTAAAATCCGATTTATTGAAAAAGTTCTTAATAATTCTTTATTATGAAGTATGCAATTTTTGATGAAAATTAAATGGAGCAAATATACATTCATGGAGTTAAATGGAGCAATGAATGGTATCAAATATAGAAGGAAAAAACCATGAAATAGAGAATGTGAAATAGAAAAATAGGAGGGGAAAATAAAGCTTGTTTCAAGCACAATAAAAAATTTTCAGGATTTTTTGAAATATTTTTTTTTCAGTCAATACGATGACCTTTAACATAAAGATATTATAAAATATCTTTTTGGGCATTTATGTTATACTAAAAGAGAATAGAGTGGAAAAACAATGGAACGAAGATGAAAATAGAATCGAAAGAAAAAAATTAAATAATGAGTACAAAATCTGAAAAAGTGTGAAAACATGGAATAGACAAGGAAATAGCACAGAAACTAAAAAAAGGCTCTGGAATATGAATCTCAATTTTTAATAATAATTGTATTAGCTAAATGAAAAGAAGTTTTAAAAAATGCTTTTTTATTTGTTGTTTTTTGCAAGAAGAAATGTAGTTAACTGAAGATTAAGTTAATGAACAAATGAAAAATAAAATGTCTTAATAGGAACACTACAAATACGTCTGATAGAAATCACTGCCTAAAATCTGATTAGAAAAATTCCTACAGATTTTCTACTTTTAACTATTTTTTTTTATTATCTTGTGGCCCGGAAATCAATAAACGAAATCGGAAAGAAAAGAATAGGTAGAAAATACTACAGAAATTCAAAGTAGTCAGTCCAATTTGATCAATGATCAAGTTGGAACAATTTTTTTTCTCTATTCAAAAATTCATACAATTTGAATTTTACGATTGGAGTACTTTTTACTGTTTTAATAGTTTCAACCTTTTAAAAATTCCATTTTTTCAAGAACTATTCATCTGATTTTACTCAAATTTTGATTTTCGCTAAGTAAAATTACACTTTTTGAAATGATGTACAAAATTGTATACCTTACAATTAATATTTTTATTTACTATTATTAAATAAAATAAAAATAATAAATATTTTCTAACAGTTATATTTTGCATGGAACTATCTTTTGATAAGCGGATTTTACAATTATGAGAGCAAATTTTGTAATTCGAGTAAAAAGTTATATAAGATTATAAAAGTTAAAGCGAAATACTAAAAAAGTAAAATTAACATTAAGGGGTTCAAACTTTGAACCGCTCTCCTGTCCAAACTATTGTTACCATATTTCCCAAATTACGGATGCCCCCTATGTTTTGGGGTTGAGAAATCAGAATACGTCGAGAGAAAGGTATGCTTATACAAAGAAATTACGTTTTTGTGTCAGTCTTTGCAACTTAAAATATCGTCTGCATTAATTAATTAGCATATTTGAACTCATCCCTTTGAATTTAAGATTTAGTCCCAGAATGTTAAATTTCACCTTTGCTTCAAGCGTCAGAAATCCAAATCTGCCGAAAAAAAGGCATGTTTATTAAGAAAAAGTACTTTTTTGTGACCAATTTTGCAACTTAAAATATCATCTGCATTAATTAAATGGTATATATGAGGTCACCCCCTCAAACCATTAAGATTGAGACCCAGACCGTAAAGATCCAATCTTCAAATCCAAAACTTTCAAAGTGGTCCGTTTTTTTTTTTGCACTGTACATCTGCACAATTGGGAATAGCAACCAAGAATTATTGCAGTGGCAATAATTAGTAGCCTAAGAAATATCCAGAAACCTCTTCAAATCCATATTCTTTCTTTTTATGAATTCAAAACTGTTTCTGACTTACGAGGGTAAGATCACAAACTATTTTGCTGAAACAATGGTTTTTGAATGTGTACAATTAAAAAAAAAACTTTTAACTTGCATGATAAAACATTGGTAGATAAAACTCTGAAGATGCAATTACAAGAAAAAAAATGTCAATTGATAATAAACAGGAAAAAAAAAAGTAAGGAACATCCCCTTATGGTGCAATATTCGTTCTTATATTCTATCCATATCAAACTATCCTCATGTATATACATAAATTTATTTTCCTAAACACGAACGTACTACGCTTTTTTCTGATCTACCAAACTTATGAATGAAATTCGTAATACGATACAGTTTATCCCTTCAAGTAAAGTGACGTCTTCGAACACGTTATTCTTTTTCCCCCACCCCCGGATCTTATTCGTCTGTGGCATGGAAGTCCCAGATGAGTTCCCGCACCCTAAGATCAGGCTCAATTTTGTAACGGAGTGTGATGAGTTAAGTCTTAAAGAGTTTAATGAATTACAATAGCTATTGGATATTTTGATAAATATTTGGAAATGGCTTAATTGTTCTTTACGTACATTGCAAATAATCTTGGATTGGCTATTTTTGCGGTTGGAGTTGATTTTATTTAAGTTATATGAATTTTGAATTTTCATAACATCTCAAATTGGAGAAAAAAAATGTGACATTAATTTATTTAAAGTATTTAGTCAAAAAAGGACATATAGAGTGATTTGATTCTGGCTGGCTGTAGATTGATTTACTAGAATGGGATTAAAAAGGTAAGATTTTTTTAAACCGCTTAGAGATTCATGTATTTATTAACATTTTGTTTAGGAACATTATTAAAAATAATTTAAATATTATAATTTAAAAAGATTGCATTAAAACACTATGTTCATTATTTTATTCTATATTTTATTAAAGTTTGAGCATAAAAGTTATTGATTTGTAAAATGAATATTTTTTAAAGGAATTAATTTTTTGTAGAAAATATATATTGTGAAATTAAATACGCAACCAGTTCTTATGAGCAATAAATCCTAAAATAAATAAAATTTTGCGTGGTTGTTGAATGCATGTTTATTTATCTGCAAATATATTAGCTATTTTAGGTGAATTGGAAAAGGAAATTTTTTTAATTGTTTTTAATTAGGTGACTATACTGATTTTTTTCAAATTTAATAACTTAACTAATTCTTTTTCAAATGGTTAGAAAATTACATTTTTATCGATGTTATAATATGATATAGTTTTTTAATTATTTCATTTAAAATTGTAAAAATAAAGTAATTTTATTATTTTTACACTTAAAAAATAATAATTGCATTTTTATTTATTCCTATAATAGGTTGTATCATAAAAATAACTTAGTTCTATTTTTACAGCATTTGATTTTTCTTCTCTATAGCATTTTTACTCATTTATGTTTTTGCAATTTTTTAAATTACATATTTCTCAAAATTTATGAAAAAAATGGTGGCGTGAAATTTTGAATATAATTTAGATACATTTATATACATTTACAATCATATTTGTCAATAGATACCTTTATTAATTACCTCGTTTTCCGGAAATTAATTAATCCGGATAAAAAACGAAAAAGAAAAAAAACATAATAATGTTCATGGATAACAACCTGTTGTAAGTATAGAAAATACAAAAACAAATAAAAGTGCGAGTATTTTTACTCTATAGCTAAAAAAAACCTTTTTTTAAGCTATGACATTCTAAAATATATGCAAAAATTAGAAGCATAAATTTTCAAATGCCTCCTAAAATATTTGTTAAGTGTTTATGTTTAATTATCAATTGATATCCAGTGATAATGACTCCGATACCTTTGTAATTTTAAACTCATACAAAAGCACAAGGGAATTCTCGAATGAAACATTAGGACGAAGTCGTCTTTTTGAATGAAACTTAACCGCATTTGATGTGCATGATGAGGAAAATCACGAAAACTTACAATGCTTAGCTCAAGAAATTCAGAAGAATGCAATAAATTTGTGAAAGTTTTAAATGTAAGCCCCTGAAAAGTTGAAGAAGAATTAAAAAAAGTTTCTTCTTTTTGCTGATAAACTTGTCACACTTATATTTTTATTTCAACATTTTTCACAGACATTGCCCTATAACTCAATTTAAAAAGTACCTTTACTATAAAGTTGTCGGAATTTTTTACTTAAACAAATTAAATTCCTTTTAGAAGTTGTAATAAGCGAATTAATTTTAGAAGTTTACTGGCACTTTAGCTTTAAAAAATTCGAAGTCACATAGTTCTGATCAAAACCTGAAAAACAGAATATGAACATAGTTTAGGAAATTTGAATATTTTGTTCATTTTAAAGCTTCATTTCCGAAATAAAATAATTGATTTAACTGTCGTCATTTCGGTTAAAAAAATGTTCATTGGAGCATATGCAACAAGAAAGTTTAGAATATATTCTACCAATGTTGAATTGCAAGAAGGTATACTCTTATTTTATACAAGAAATGTGGGTAAAAAATCATCTTTAAATTTTGTATAAAATTACTTTTTAAAATTTCTCTTTCCATAATAGTTTTTACTAAAAAAATTGTTATTTCCTGTGTTTTATTTTGTGGAGAATCAGAACGCTAGTTACCAAAAAACAATTTAAAGAAACAAAAAAAAGAACTCTAATTCAGACAGTATCTCATTTCAAAATAGTAACTATATTAACTTCTAAACTATATTGACTTTTCAGGAATTTTATAGTATTGAAAACCAATATTTGTTATACAATTTTACGTTTTATTAGTTTGTAAATTTAAAAATAATGTCGCAAATGACCCAAGTCCAATATTAATTGTTTTGTTTGGAGGGATGTCGTAAGATGTATTAAATTTTGAATTTTAATAAACTCAATACAATGTTCGAAACATCTCGCAAATATCAATAAGTATCGCACCAACATTCCGAAAATTCTTCTCAATTTTAATCCATTAAGTCAACGACCAATATTTTTCTTTCGTTTTTTTCAAAATTTTTTTTAATCATATCTTGAAAGATACTTAACCTATTTATTTTAAATTTTGAAATTCAGAAAAAAAAGATGAGTAGATTTACTACTAATAAAGTATTGTTTGCCCACTTTTTGTGGTGCACAGTAAGAAATTCCAGATGAAACTGCGGTTGAAGGCACCGGCACCCTAGGTACCGTTACCTTTTACCATAAGATCCATTTCTACCGAAAAAGCTTACGGAACAAAAAATTTGATGTACTATGATTTTTACTGTAAAATCTTGAAATCTGCATCATTAAATAAATATTACTGTAAAATTAACAATATTCTACGGTAAAAATGATTTTTGCGTTAAAATGGAATTTACGGATGATGCGCACAGGGTGGCAGTACTCTTTACCGTAATTTGATGTGGATTTCCTTGATAGTGAGTGCATCATTATATTCTATTTTTTTTACTAAAATAGAACCACCGTAGCAGTCACACTGCATATTTTACCCCTTGTATATTTATCCCAGTATCAGAATGATCTATTTCTTCTTAATTATGCTACGATTTCATCGTCCACTTATTTTTTAATAATGTTTACAGAACAAGTGATATTTATGTCTAGCAGCAAATTTTAGGGAAAACAAGGTTTAGTCATTTCATAAATCCTGTAATTGAGAGGTTGGTGGGATGATGATAAGTAAGGAAAAGGAAATGCCATTTCCATCATCCACTTATTTTTAAGTAATGTTTACAGAACAAGTGATATTTATGTCTAGTAGCAATTTTTAGGGAAAACACGACTTGGCCATTTCATAAATCCTGTAATTGAGTGGTTGGTGGGATGATGATAAGTATGGAAAAGGAAATTCCATTTCCATCATCCACGTATTTTTTAAGAATGTTTACAGAACAAGTGATATTTATGTCTAGTAGCAATTTTTCGAGAAAACACGACTTGGCCATTTCATAAATCCTGTAATTGAGAGGTTGGTGGGATGAGGATAAGTAAGGAAAAGGAAATTCCATTACATCATCCACTTAATTTTTAATAATGTTTACAGAACAGGTGACATTTACGTCTAGTAGCAATTTTTAGGGAAAACACGACTTTGTCATTTCATAAATCCTGTAATTGAGAGGTTGGAGGGATGATGATAAGTAGGGAAAAGAAAATTCCATTTCCATCCTAATAAACCTGTGGCGAGAGTAGAGATCGACAATGCCAAATTTCATCTATCTAAAGGTACCTTAAGATTGAATCGAGTTAGCTTGTCTTATATACTAGTGAATTGATGTTTAATAATCTTAGTGGTAGTTACTCCACAATACTCTCCCACCAGAATTTTATCAGGGATGGAATTCGATGAACGGATACCACGGATTGTTGCCGTATTTGTGAAAGACTGAGGGAAGTGTATTACGTTTACCGAAATTGAGCGCTTGTGGTGAGAGCTGTATTTAGTTCACAGAGTTCTGAGTGTTGGCCGTGAGAGCTGTATTAAGTTCACGGCTGCGTGTGTGTGGTTTATTCTGTGTTGCTATTAGCAGTTGAGTGTGCGCAGGATCCCGTTGTGAATAAATGAGACTGAGAAGCAACAGAGCGAAGAGAATATTGCCGCAGTCACAAATAGCAAGTAAATTTTTCAATGTGTATTATCCATTGATAGGCGTGTTCATAGCACGTACGTGTATCACCACTGTTGGTAAGGTAGTAGTTATAGACAATGCCAATCTTCATCTATCAAAAGGCACTCCAAGATTGACTCGAGTTAGCACGTCTTATATCCTAGTGAATTGATGTTTAATATTCGTAGTGGTAGTTACGCCACAAATTAATCTAATGACGTCAAAATAAATTTCTGCTAATAAAAAATTTAATTTAATAAAAAAATTTAAATTTTAAGAGTGTTAAAATAATTTGCTAATTTGGGGATTATTTATTATTCATTAAATAGAGGGTTTTGCCTTCTTTAATCGGGGGAATGAAAAATTCACTAAACCAATAAAATCGGTAAATCGAGGTTCATTAAATCAGCTTCAGACAATACTTCAGTTAATGAGATAACTTTTAAATGCTATAATGAAGCATATTATTTCTCCCCTATACTCATTTATCGTCAAATTTTAAAAAAAAACGCCACTGTTCTACGCTGTAATTAATTTCTGAACAACGATAAGAATCCTCGCACGAAACACCTGCCTTTTTTGAAAATGTTCCATGATCGAAACGTGATGAACTGTAGTTGAAATCAATTAATCTAGAAACAAACACCTAAACGAGACAATTACCTTCGAGTAGTGAGTGAGGTTGCAAAGATGAATGCTAATAAGCAAAATTTAAGGTTAATTCCCGAACAATACAGTTAAGTTTAATCATAAAAAGACACGAATGTCCATGACAATTTTTTTAAAAGCTAATGTAACGAAAGGAGTATCGTAATTTAGAGGGTGACAAGAAGTAACACGGATTACCTTTAACACACCAAAGTTTTTAAATTTTTGTGTTAAATATTTTATTTTATAACCGTCGATGAACAGCCGAACCAGTTCTTTGGGCTTACTACTAATGTTCAACTTCGTAACCTTGTAAATTTGAATGCAATTCAGAAGACAAGGGAACTCCTGGATTAAGTATTGGAAGAAATTTGCTTCCTGGAGGACTTTTTCATGGAACTAATCCGCATTTGCGTTACATGGAGGGAATAATCACGAAAATCTCCCTCGGTTAGCCCGGCGGCAAGGAGAGTCTAACCCATGATCCGTTAACCACTGAGGATGTTTTACATCAGCACTGTGGTCGGTGTAAGACGGATGCGGGATTTGTATCAACCAGCCATTGCTGGGATTTGAACCTGGTTCACCTCATTGGAAGGCGAACGCTCCATCCCCTGAGCCATCACAGCTCTTGCAATAAACACAGGGTTATTCATAATTCCCTCCGGGCAGGAACTGCACTATCGCATTGATGTATGCCGTATGACCAAGGGTTCACATAGAGCACCTGTAGTGTATGTAAGTAAAACTTGAATAGTTTCGGAATAATTTCATATGTTTCTTTTTTTCATATTCGTCTTCGTTTTTTTTACTATAACGCTTCGAAACAACCGAGGGAATTATGAATAATCCTGTATTGATCCAAGCACGCATGAAAACAAGCTTATGAAAGTTGGTTATACACAAAGAATATGGATCTAAAAGCGTTCAAAAATACTGGATGCCCATTTAAATGACATTTTTACTGTAAAATAATGGCCACTATATTTACCAGACTTGAACCTAATGGATTCTCTGCTTGTTCCATCTTAGAGACAAGGGTTAAGGTTAGTTTTCAAAAGGGTTTGGCGATCCTAAAAAAGTTTCTCGTGGAAGGAATAGAGCAAAAAATTTGTTCATGCGTTGCGTATCATCCGTTGCATATCATACAATTTTGTGAGACGTTTACAACTCCGTGTTAAAGGTAATGGTGGTCACTTTAAAAAAATTTCTTTAAAATATATAGCAAGCAGTAATGCTTTAATACTTAGTTGAAACTCGGGCTATGCAATTTTAATAAGTATTAAAATCTTAGTGTATATCTGACATAATTATTACTAGATACTCTGTAATACTCTCGATAATTTTTTTTTTTTTTGAGAATTCTGTTCTGTAAAGAAAAGTATACTTTAATTTTACGTATTTGATTAAACCGTTTCGTCGGATTAAGGAATTAACTATCTTCACTTGTTTGACGAGGGGGAAATCGTCAAAAGCATTAAACATAATGCTACTAATCGAAAAGCACAATCGACTCGAAATGCAACATGAAATCGAGAAATTATGAGTAAAATAGTTTCTTGGCATCACTGGGATACGAACCAGGAAGTCTTATTTCATAAGCGAGTGCACTTACCCCTATACCATGACACAGTCATACAGTACAATCTGCTGTACAAGTATTCGAGAATTTCGTAAATGCAAATGTTTAGCATTTTCAAAAATGGCAGTTTCATTTCTTACATTTCATGATATCGGTTTTCTATTTCCTGCTATTTCAAATCGCTAAAACTAATAATAAAAATTCTATTTTTTATTATATTATATATGTAGTTTTTTTATTTAATAAATGCTACTTATTAAATAAAACGAATTTCTTAATTGTCCCCCCATTATAATCAGAGACTCGTAGAATTAAAATAATAATCTAGTATTACATTAATAGCAATCATTAGCAAAGAAAAGACTATAAAATAAGATAAAAAATTTATATAATAAATGCCAGTAAAAATTAAATACTAGTCATGTTAATAAGTTACAAAATATGTTTTACATTAAAAATTTGGTTTTGATTCAAAGTATCTGAAATATATAACTGCTATTTGAGTGTATCTATTTTATTAGTTTTTTCGTAATTATTACTTTAACAATTTGGATTGAGCAGCGCATTTCACGACCCATGCTCGAAAATTAATGTTTATTCTTCTTTTAAACTAAAAATTATGAAGTAAACCATAAATTATTGCATCATAAATTAATAAAAAAATTTATTTTTTGTTACTCTTAACAACACAAAGAAAATTTCAAACTATATCATTTATTTTACGTTTTATTTCAAGAAGCAGTTGCTTTCATGTTGGATTTTAATCATTAATTTATGTCATTAAAATAAAGTATTGATGTAGATTATATCATTTTAACAATTATTCTAGTTCCGAAAATGGTTACTTTTAACAAAATCATTTGATAAAAACTATCCAACTTAAATAAAGCGATAAAAATAACATAAGAGTGAACATATTATGGTTTCATTTCTAAGAGTCTTCCTCCATATTAAAACACAACTTGAAACAAACACGCTTCACCAATTAACTGTTTAACTTGCATTTACTATAGTCATCTTGTTTTGTGACAATGAAGAACGTTTTTGTTTCTAGAAGCGAAACTATAGCGTCCTCATCCTTATGCTATTGATTGTGCTGCGCGCTGCACTTTATGTCTTTCAGAAAACCAGTTGATTTTCATTGCTAAATAAAACTCACTAATTGCGACTTTTTGCGATAGAATCCAATGATTTTCAATTTTTATATTAATAATGTAAAGAAAGGTTACATTGTTGTTTGTGGAATCATATAGTTTATTGTCAGTCAATGGTTTATTTCGGAATTCTAGTTTAAATAATTCATTTTCTATGAATTCATCATAATCTATTGATTCAAACATAATCCATTGATACATAATAAAAATTATATAAATCAATAATACCTTTTTCTTTGTTAATAAGAATGCGAGATACAACAAATTTCATCATTATGTTTTGATTAAAATGTAATTGATAGATCTATTATAACAATGATTTCTCTATTACAACAATAATAGATATCTATTACAACAATGACCCATCATCCGTTTTTGTTGATATCAAATAGGCGTAATAATCTCAATTTGCTAAGCTTAACAATGGAAAAAATAAAATTTTGAATGCAAACAACAGAAATAATAACCATAGATAAGGAAATTGTAGTCTAAGAAATTCTTGATCAAATTATGGTAAAAAAAGTACTGTCACCACTAATGCATCATCCATTAACTCCATCTCGACATAAAATTCAATTTGTTTTTAATTTTTATTACAGGGATTCAGTTATTTTTCATTAATTCAATTTACCATAATTTAATTTACCGTCATTTTCATAGTAATATTTTTTAATTACATTGATTCAATTATTTTACAATCATTTCATTTGCCAAAATTTTACAGTAATATCTTTTAATTGCAGTGGTGCAGTTATTTTACAGTAATTTAATTTACCGTAATTTTTATGGTAATATTTTTTAATTACAGTGATTCAGTTATTTTACAATAATTTACCGTAATTTTTAAAGTAATATTTATAATTACATTGGTTCAGTTATTTTGCAGTAACTATTAATGTTAAAATTACGGTATATCTGTTTTTTTGTTCCTTGAAATATTTTACTGTAAAAAGTACTGATACTCTGAGTACTTGTACTTTTGACCATAATTTAATCCGGATATTATTACATTGTTAATTAATATGCAATCCATTCATACATTACAAAAATAATCAATCCATTTGTTAGTTTTTGTTGATTTCAATCAATATGTGCTCTGCAAATTGTCACGCATAACAGTAGTAACAAAAAGTGAAATTTGATTGCAAGAAAACGAATAGCAACAGATAAGATCAGATTCCAGAGTATTTTTACGGTGACGTTTTTTAAGTCAGTAAATTAATAAATGTAAGTTTTTTATATAAAATATTGAAATTTCAGATTGTTGATTTCGAAATTCTGAAAACAATTTGTAAGGCAAGAAAGAATAATAATTTAAGTACTTAAAGTATTACTTAAGGTAGTCAAAGAATTATCATATCGAATGGAATCTTATTCTGATTCAAAATGCAATTTTTTTTAAACTTTTGTTTGAGAAATTCAATAATAATTGGTGGTTTTAATAATAACTTCAGAAAAGCTGATAATTTTATGTTTATTTTAACATTAATTAAAATAGTTCCATTTAACTTTGAATTAATTTTTTTAATGTTTTAACGTGTTAAATCTTTTGATATGGAAATAATTGCCTTTAATATTAATACAATTTGTTACTTAATGCATTTTCATACAAAATCTACAAATAAATAAATTTATTCAAAATCAAAAATTTTAGTTGAATTTAATAAAAGTTTTTTCAAATAAAAAACATATTTTTTAATGCTCGGATCATAGGGTTCACAGCGTAGAAGTAAGACAGTACAAAGTTGTCGTTGCTTACTTTTTTTTTTACAAATTAATTAAATAATTGAAAAATAAAGAAAATCAAAACATCTCTTCCTTGTATAGATAAAAAGTACTTTTTAGTCAAATTTCTAAATGGAAAAGAATGCATTTAAAACCAAGTGCTCAATTTGAATATGTGGAAAAAGATGTTTATAAATTATTTAAGTCATGAAAATAGTTTTCATTAGTTTGAGAAGCAACAAGAAAAAGGAACCACGGCTACTAATTTTAAATGTTCCACAAAACATAAGCCTTCATTGTAACAGTAAAGTATTTGCTTATAATATTGTGTGGTAGAAGCGAGGGCATTCATTTTTGCTAATTTTGGACTTATTTGCTAATGTCAAAAGTTTTTAATGCTGAAATATTTAATTTTGAGTTAAACAAATAGTTCTTTTTTTTTCTTTCGTGAAAAAGGAAAAAAAAATGACGACTGAGTTACCGATTACTGATTGACTAATTTTAATGAAGAGGCTAAATCCTTATCATAATTACAGATCACAAGTTAGCGGTTATAAATAGTCAAAATTTTCTACTCATATCGGACAATTATTTTCTGATTGACTAATTCTAGTGATGAGGATGAATCCTTATCATAATTACCTTTCACAAGTTAGTGATTATAAGTAGTCGAAATTTTCTATTCATATCGAACAATTAATTTTAAAGATCTATGATAACAAGCATTATAAATATATGATTATAAGTATTACACATCTATTTAAACAATTAATATAGATTTAAGATTAGGTAGGTATTATATTCACGTCGCACTAGAGATGGACAATGGGCTATTGGGGCCGACCTGGGATACATCCTTGAGGATGAACCGAACACATACCATCACAATTTTGATCCTCTGCAGAGGTGATGGCTACTCCGCTTTGGGAGCCCGACGATCTGAGCTCGAAGTTGAGAACTTCGCGGTAGAACAGTTTAACGAGGACCGATACCGCCCACCCTCGGTCCTTATGTAGGCTGATCAAAGTGGTCACCCACCCTCTTACTGATCGCAGCCAGTGATGCTTGACTTCGGTGTTCTACTGGGAACAGTGTAGATTTACGAATAGAAATACCCGGAGAAAAAATCTTGTAAAATTACCTCACTGACATTGGCATTTTTGACTTGACATATTCAATTAAAAAAAAACACATGTTTGGTATGAAAAATGAAATTAAGATATAAGTTATTTAAATCATTCATTTAGAATTTTTCCGTGAATCAGTTACCCCAAATTATGGTAACGGTTTATCGGAAATTCTGGCCTTAAAAATTATAGTTATTATTATTACCACACATTTACTAAGAAAAATTAAGCTGTAAAGTATCGTTAACCTAGTAAATGGCTTTTACGCTAGGTAAAGTAAGGCAAAATGAGAAAATTACTATATTTTAACACATTTACTGTATTTTAACACATTCCATCACACTTTATAAAACTATATTTTATTGTTAATTTTACCAAAATCATTACCGAGCTTTATGGTGTTCCGATAAGGTCAGAAACATGGTAAGTTTTACTATATTAAGGCTGTTTTGGCCATACTTTTTATTCAGTGTAATATACATCCTAAATTTTCAAATACTACGAATGCAATTGATACAGATATCCGATTAAAAGTATTTTAAATCTACTGTTCCAAAAATTGAAGATATTCAAAAACAAGTTTGAAGTTTTCTTAAATTTCATTTTTTTTTAATTATTTATTATTATTACAAATGCTACACTGTAAAACAATCCCGTAAAATTTACGGCTTTAAACTAGCAGCTGGGTTAGTTATGTGAAACAGTATAACATGCGAAATAAATCCATAGCCAAAACTCTTTTTATCATACAAAAACAAGTTTTCTCTGAAAAATTAGGAAGAAAATCAGTAGTAAAAATGGTTTTTTTGCCATGTTCTCCAAGCTTTTTGTGTAAAAATAATGAGGAAAATCGGAGGTTTTTTATCAATACAAAATCAGCAACTTCTCTACGTGAAAGTTAAAAATTAAATCTTTAATCACAACAGGTTTTTACCATATTCAAAAAAATTTTCTCTGCGAAAATTACGAAGTGAATTTTCACTCGCACCAGATATGAATATTCTGAATGAGCACTGTGGTCGACGCGAACTGGGAGCAAAACTTGTATTGACCACTCATAGCTGGTATTCGATTCTGAGTTAGGGAGGCAAAAGCTTTAAGCCCTTGATTCGGAGCCCCTCTAGTGTTTTATTATTTCATTTTATAACCGTCGTTGAGCAGCCAAATCAATTTTGAGTTTATGACTACCAATGTTAAAATCCGTAACTTTGTAATTTTGAACCTAATTCAAAAGACAAGGCCAAGTATTGGAAAAAATTCGCCTTCGTGGAGGACTTTTTGATGCAACTAACCTCCAATTATGTTACATTGAGAGGAAACCACGAAGCCTACCCACGGTTAGCCTGACGGCAAAGGGACTCTAACCCGTGATCCATCTGCCGCTGAGAATATTTTGCATCAGCACTGTGGTCGGTGCGATCCGGATGCGGAATTCGTAACAATCAGACATCGTTGGGATTCAAACCCAGATCACTTTATTGGGAGGCGAGTGCTCCATAATCAGAGCCCTCACGTCTCAATGTTTTATTAAAAAGAAATGTCGAAATCTGCATTTTTCTTAAAAGTAATAAATATTAAAATCATATTCATTTGTAAAAATGTCTAATGTATAGTTGCACACCCTTATAAAAATAAAACAAACATAGAAAATAATAGTAAAATGCTTTAAAAAAAGGTTATTATACTGTAAAAAAATTGTATGACAAAAACTGTTCCAGTTTATTACCACTTAAAAACCATTTTGTCAACAAAACTGCTTTAAACCGTGAAGCATCGGAAAAATGCCCGGATAAAAACAAGAGTTTTTTACAGTAATAGATCTAAGATTTCAAGTATTATAGATGATAACAATTATTATGAACACGAATATCACAAATATTATGATTAACTATTACAATTATTATAGAGTTATGCTTACAATATTATAATTATACTAATACAACCCATATAGCATTGTAAAAATTTTAATGTAGAATCAGCCTTTATCAAGAAAATCTTAACAAGGCTTATAAATGATAGGCAAATAAACTAGGCAAACTCAAATCACTGTCAAATTTAACTAGACTAGTTTACGAGAAATTAAGCTTGCATGAACAGCCCTTTTATAGCAAGATTGAATAGATAGATAGATAGATGTAAATTATAAAGGCTTATGAGTATTACATATTTTTTGTAAATGTTCTTTATTCAATCTTTAAAAAAAAGGAATTATGCAAACCAGTCAACCTAATTGTGTTAATTTAAAAAAAGCTGTAAATACGACGATTGCCTTAAGGTTACTTGTGATCTCTGGAATATATTTCAGACTTGTTAAAACAAGTATTAAAGTTGATTGTATCGCAAATCTTATAGATCGTAAGTTGCAAGTATTGCAGTTCTATGATAACAAGTATTATAAATGTAAAATCATAAGAGTATGATGACAAAGAAACAATTACAGATATTACAGATTGACGTGTATATACAATTATAATATGCGATTCGAAGTATCATAAATCTATTTTTACAAGTAATTAAGATTTAATATTACTAATCTTATACATCTATGATAACAAGTATTCTAAATCAACGATTACAAGCATTAAAAATCTGTGATCAAAAGTAGCTATGACAACTAATATTGATTACAATTGAGAATTGATTTTATAATTATACATTGTAATTTAGTTACTAAATTATTATAATGACATTTACTCTTAATAAAATAGTATTTGATAGCTGCAATCACTTACATTTGCACAACTCCTGTTACGAGAGAAAATTATTTAAATCAGGGTATATACTAGGTATATTAGCATTTTTATAAAAACTATATTTTAATACAAAAATGGCGCTTGTATTTCAAGCAATATATATTCTCTATTCTTCTACTACAACTTTCAATATAATGCAATGGATAACTTTAAATATATCATTTTCTGTGTGCAACATAAATCAGCCTAAGTTCTTTTTTGTCTTGTCTATATATATACGACAGAAAAAAAAGTTTTTTTTTCTTTTTTTAAAGAAATAATTGTTGTAGGCAGTATCACCTGACCTCTCCCACTTACACCAGTTTTAATGCTTGTGACAGAAGCCATACGACCGTTTCATTTGTCAAATGCTCGTAACAGTAGCTATATTTTTTAATCGGATTATGTGGTTATTCATCAAATGAATGTCCAGAGTTGGAAATCGTAAAAAACTGTGCAAGCCGTTCGTAAAATTTAAAGATTTATTACTTGTTTCCTTGTTTTCTCTCCCGTTTTTTCACTTGGTTCGAGTACAATTATTAGAATTTCTACCTCGTGATTTTCTATTTTATGGGGCACTTAAATATGTGGTTTAGGTACGCTATAAAACAAACTGTGAGCTTCGTTTGATAGCTCAGTCTTTAAGAAAAAAGTAGTAAATGACATGTGAATAAAATTAAGTACCTTAAGAGTAACACGTTAAATAAATACGATTAAGGTACTTTAGAAAATAACTTCAATATTGCTTTTGAGCACTAATTCTTATATACTGTCAAAAATAAAGTTTTAACATGCTTGTTGAGTTCTAGTTAAATTTACCGTACAGTTTAAAAATTATTTTAATAAATGTTTGCTTGTTTTTGAAAACAAACATTAATCGCAAAGGGTGCTCTTTAAATTGCGTAATAATACCCTTAAGAGTAAATTTTGTCACATGAACCTGTGCTTATTTTTAATAAGGTGCTTATTTTTAAGGTACTTATTACGTCGAGCTTAAGGTGCTTATTTTTGCATATACTTACTTGCATATAATGCTGTATTGAATAAGGAATTAAATGATACTAAATAATAATTATTTTAATGTTTAGATAAATGAAATTTAAGTCAATCATTATAAAAGGTAAGGATTTAAATTGGCAAAATTTACTTGAAACTTACTGTCTCACAAACTTCCATCGTATAATTAATAATCTGAGATTGTGCCTTGTTACAATAAGTTTAAAATTTTCAAGGTTGTTTTTTTATAATATATCCTTATTAATTCAACAATCGCTTGTAAACTTACAATTCAGCGCAGAAAGAATTATAATAATTTATTATCGTACCATGTGTATATATTTCAGCCCGCTCTGTAAAAAATTCCAGATCAAATTACGATATGAAGTACCGCTACTTGGTTTGCTTCATACTGGAATTCCATTTCAATTAAAAATCTGCTTTTTCAGCAAAATATTTTACTGTAATTTTAACACTAATATTTATTTAATTATAGTTTTTCTGTAATTTAACTATTACAGTAAAAATTACTGCGTAACAGAATTTTTTCCGTAAACTGTTCAGGAAAATAAATTTTATTTTAAATGAGTGCCGATACTTTCTCCTTAATTTCATCTGAAGTGTTTTACGATATAAGAGTAATTAGTAACTTCAATAAGTCAAAAAAAAAAAGTTTTTACAATACAGTGAAAAAAAAAGAATGATCAAAACTACCAGAATATGGTAGAATTACCGTGTTTCTGGCTCTGAGGGAACTCTAAAGAAAACGTTAATTTTCCCAGAAGTGCTTTGGTAATGGTTTTGGTGAAATTAATAATTAAAAGCTCCATTATAATATGTGATAAAATTTGGTAATTTTATCATAATATATTTAGAGTATTATGATAAAATTACCAAATTTTAAATGTATATTTATAATAAATTTGACCATTTGGTTAAATTTAATTTTAAGTTTTGTAATTTTTGCTAAATATGTGCTAATAAGAACTATAATTTTGAAAACTGGAATTTCAGGTTGACCGTTACCATATGAACGGAAAATTACCAAAGGAATAGTTTAAGTACGATATATTTGACCCGGTATTTGGTTTTCAATACCTGAATTTTCGTTGTTTTTTACAAAAAAATTTCATTACTATACAGTACGGTGGCAATTTTACCAGCTTGTTTTTCTTCGTGTAGAATTTTTATTTTTTTAAGTAACAGCCACACTCTTTTACTATTTTTTAAAAATAGAAGGAATTTTTTCTGGCGGTGGAGATACAATTAAAAAATTTACCCCTGAGAAAGACTTATTTTGCAGGAAAAATTTTAACCTCTCCCTAACTTTGGATTTTTCAGAAACTTTTAAGACTTTTAAAGTAATCAATGCTACCTCATATCTGATAAACTGATGTATAAATAATAACTGCAATAAAAGTGATTCCTAAATTTTTACAACATGGCTATTTTTGACAAATCCAGTTGAAAAATTCCCAACAACGTTAAAAATCTCACTGAGATGGTTTGAAAACTACTATTATTGGTAGATTGATTTTTAGTTTAGTGATTACCTTAAATTGAATCAATTATTCTCTAAAAGTAACTATTCTAAACCTAAAATAAACCATTTTCCATTCAAATCTCAATATGAAATCCGTTCTTTAGGCAGGGTAAAAAATTTTACCTAATTTTTAACGGATAGTTTCATATTGATGAATTATTTAAAAAAATTATCGCCTATTTCATTTTCATCAGTTACAAAACATTTGTCTATTTTTATTAGTATTTTGACGTCATATTCAGAAAAAAAAATAATCTAAGATAAGCGTAACACTTTGTCGCCAAACTGTTAATCGCGTCTTGTCTTAAACACAGTCAAAGCCCATTCATTTTCTTAAGCTTTCTAGAGTAAGATACAAATTTCAAACCAATTAACAATCATTATCATTAACTTTCACAAAGCCTACCGCCATTGATAGCAAATTGCGCTATAAATGCTTCCATTTTAGCGTTAAAGCATCATTCGCGCAACCGAAGTGAAAAACTGCTTTTAGAATAATGTCGGTTTTTTTTCTTTTTCCGCGCCTTATGGGTGCGTTGCATTGTGGGAATAAAAGACCCAGGATTTATGGGCCTGATTTCTTGTAGCCATTCACAAATTGCTGTGTAATTACTGTGAGAGGATTTGCCTTACCCTTGGAAATTAATTGCGAGCAATCTGTCTGGGTTGCTTTTATTGCTTAAACGCGTTGTCCTCTCTTGTTGGTGGCTGTTTCAATCTGACACGTTGAAGTGGCTTGATTTGTTAAAAAGGGTTATTAGATACAATCGTAATTTTCGGAGATGTTCTTGGCCATGATCTTGTCTTCTCATTTGAAGAGAAGAAATGGACATTCGTATTCTTTTTTTTCAACATCGAATAAGGAAATAATGTCTGGTTCTCAGTGAACAAGAAGGTTAAAAATTAAATATTTTAATAAGTTGTTAATGTAAATCATCGCTAAAAATCGCTTCCTTTGTGACTTAATGGAAAAAATTACTCTACGTTTAAAAAAAACAAAAATTCAAAAAGCAATTTTTTCTTTGTTCTATAATCTGCAGAGCATGAACCGAAACATCTTGAATAAAAATCTAATATTTTCCATATTTAAAAGTGGGTTCAGTTAAAGAATCGATATGGGGATTCTAACGCGCTTTTCTCAAAATAACAATTTTAAGACTGCAGTTAATAAAAATACTGTAGATAAATAATATATTGCTATACATGCATTCCGGTTAATTATAGCAAAAAAGAAAAAAATGAATAATACAATGTATAAATTAGACATACTAGAGTATATAAATAATACAAATAGTAGTGTAGATATAAATATACAGTTTATAAATAATACAGTAAGTATAGGGTTTTAGCCTGACACCCCATAAAAAATATTTGTCTTCATTGCTAAATTATTAAGCCTATTTACTCGTGTTTAATCGCATTCAATTTTGCTTACAATACACAAATCATTCATTCTAATTCAAAATAAATTATTTCATAAATACACTCTATAACAAAAAAAATCGACGCACCAAGAAGGTGTTGTCCGATTGAAACGAAAATTGGTGGATAGGAAGATAATGTACAGAATAGTAAATGATTAAAATTTCAGAACAATTGAATAATTTATTGCAGAGTTACAGTAACAAGTTCAATAAGGTGTTGACCCGCTTCTAGCCTGGATACAAGCTGCCACACGGCGTGGCATAGACCGATAAAGCTCCCGGATGGTCTCTTGCGGTATTTCCTGCCAAATTCGATCCAATTGTCGAACGACGTCATCAACATTCCATGCCAGATGCAATCGCCTTCCCATCATATCCCAGACATGATCGATGGGAGAGCGATCTGGTGATCTTGCAGGCCAAGGAAGAGTTTGAAAAGCCTACAGACAGTTCATAGCAACACGTGCCGCATGTGGTCTGGCATTGTCCTGTTGAAAAACCAGCACAGAGCGCTGCAAAAGGAACGGTAGCAAAACAGGTCTTAGGATCTCGTCGACGTACCGCTGTGCAGTAAGTGCACCTCTAATGCCGACCAAAGGGGTCCGGCTGTCAAAGGAAATGGCACCCCAGACCATAATGCCCTGTTGAGGGCCTGTGTGGCGTGCCATAGTGAAGGCAGGATCCCCCCTCTGCCCTGTGCGTCTCCAAACACGTCTTCGATGATCGTCAGGACGCAGTTGGAAGCGGGATTCGTTGCTAAACACTATACGTCCCCAGTCGGCATCATTCCAGCCATATCTGTTCAAAACATTCATGCCTACTAAATTTCAAAGCAATCGGATGATTGCTTCTTGGTGCGTCGATTTTTTTGTTATAGAGTGTAGTACAGTAAAAAGTGGTTTGCAAACTGAAAAAAAAAACTGTTATTTCTCTTGACTTGTATTTCACTCTTCTCAATTTAGAATAGCAAAATACAAAGGTAGTAATATTAATATTATTGTTAATGATACTTTAATAATTTAGTTAGATAGCAAAGTCTGATGTATACGTGTGTAGTCTGAGTACAAGTACAAAATTGTGCACTTTTGTACATAAAACCCTATACGTTCAAAACTGTTGGTCAGATCGTCTTTTGAGTGGTCTCATTCAATTCAGCGTTAAAAAATATATCAATAATGCTTGTATAAAGGATATTATAATTCAAATAATTCCCATCTCTCAATAATTCCCATTCTCTTTCTCACAATTCTCACAATAATTATCTCTCAAATAATTCCCATTTCCCCTCAAAAAAGGTAGAAGAGTGCAGTGCTAATTAATTTTTTCGAAGAAATTGTTTAATTTTACTAGACTATAAGTACGAAACTGTGCGTTTTATTCATTTTAAAACCTTTATAATTCCTTAACTATTAGTCCGATCGTCTCAAAACTGGTTTCATTCAATTAGAGATTAAAAAAAATTACATCGAAAAATTCGCTTTACATATTTTGATAGTCTCTAGATGGCAATTAAAAAAATGTACTTAAGACATGTCCAAAATAGCGCATTTTATACATATAAAAGCTTAACTAACTGCAGAACTATTCATTATCTTGACTCGTGGTTTCATTCTGTGCAGCGTTATGGGAAACAATATCTCACTTGTTAAGTCGATGTATCAGATGAATAAATAGCTGCAAGTACAAAATTGCACTTTTTTTTTAAACATAAAACTCTTATTACTTCTAAATTATTGGTCTCAATGTAAAAAAAAAATATATATATACATCTTAAATAATCCCTCATTGGCTTGTTTACAAAAAATTCAATACCAGGCTGTAAATCACCCGCACTTCCATCGAAAAAGGGGAGTAGGGGAATTTTCAGGAGTCATTTATAAGGATATAATTTTGATTTCTATACCAGGTAGACTTACTTTAAACTAGGTAAAGAGGGGAAAAGATTGTTGAATTTAAGTTAGCTCTTTTCTTTAACACAGATAATTCAATATTTTGAATTAAGTCACGAGCAGCCCATAAAAAAAAAATAATATGCACAACTTTATTTTCAAATACAGAAGTAGTAATTGCAAATTAATACAGAAAATAATTGTTTATTGTCTGTTGAATTTTATTCTTTTCAAATATTATGAATGTACTCTAATATCGATAAAATTTAATACATATACTTCAAAAAACACTATTTTTTATTTTTCACTTAACTAAATGGATAATAATTGTATTAGAGAGAAACTTATAATACTTTCAATTGTTTAAAATCAACATTTTAAGATTCCAGTCTAAATTTTTTAATCTTATATGTAGAGTAATAAAACTGAATTTATATTTATCATCTCCAAAATATAAAGAAATTTTTTTTTTGTATGTAATAGGGTGTGTGTTAAATAATATTTAAATAATATTGTATTTAATATACATAATTAAGGATAATATTTATATATAATTAAAGATAACGCGTAATTAAAATCATAAAACTAACATATCTTAACAAAGTTTGTACCACTCATCTCCTATGCAGCGGAGAAATGATTGGTGCTGTTGCTTGTAGCGTATAGAACAACAACGCTTCTAGTGTAACTAACGAAGAAGGGATACAAAGCACAAAGCTATTCATTTAAGCATTTAAAACAAAGCTATTCAAAGGGATTTATTTCTTCATTTCCACATCAAGAATCTTGTTTTAGGTTGGCGGAGTTAACGAAAAATAAATAAAAAAATAATAAAAGCTGAATTTCAATATAAAATTTTAAATCAAATTTGTATGGTATATGGAGATTTTACATGCAATTCCTACAGGAAGTCATTGCTTAATTTAATAAATAAAGAAATAAAATGAAGTTAAAAATTTGACTTTAACCATCTGGTGACCATCTTTAACCATCTTTGACTTCAACCATCTGATCTAACCTTGACTTTCATTATTTCCAATGGTTAAAAAATTACTCCTCATAAAATTACTTTCTTATTATTTTCTTTGACAACCGAACGAAAATAGATAAAGTTTTACTATATGTCCTGAAAAAAATGTCTTTTATGGAATTATGAAATCACAATATATTTATTTTATTGTTATTAATTTTAAAATACGGATAAATTTTAAATATTGATTTAAAATTCTAAATCTTGATTTAAAATTTCCCCAAGTATCTGAAGAGCCTGTTTTTACTTTATTCTGAATTTGCAAAAAGAAAAATGAAAATTACAAAAGATACAGTTAGTATGCAAAGATTGAAACAATTTTGCTCTATATATAACGGGAAACCCCGAATTAAAACTTCCGTCTCGCCAACGTACTGTTAAAACAAAACCGAATCTCATAACAACAAAATGGCAGACCTTGGAACAACTCAAAAGGTATACACAGTTGCAGTTACCACTGGCGCCATCACTCACAACATCATTCACTCCAGTAGCTCATATGCCTGACGTTTATTAGGTCACGTGGTCTCACTAGCGGAACATCGTGACTAACTCTAAACCCACGTTTTAGACAAGCTTTAGTAAGTGGAATGTTTTCAATAGGTGTCTCCCGGTTTTTCGCGCAACTTTCTTCCATCTACTAATAGAAACTATGTGATAAATTTGCTTTCTTTAGAAAGTTAAGTCTTTTTCTGCTGAACAAATAAAAAGTTGGAGTTCATAAACAACATCACCTTTTAAAAGCGCGACTGGTGTTTGTTTTTTTGAACGTGAATATTGCTTTTCTTGTTTTCATTCAACCCCTAGACGCTCGTAAAACGTAGGATGAATGAAATGCGGGGTTAAAATGAAGCATTTAAAATCAGTTTTTGAAAAATTTATAATCGCAGAGTAAGGTGGAATATTTACGTACAGTCCGCAAAAAAAAAAAACGAATCACCCTGAATAACTTTTGTTCTAATGATCGGATTTTCACGAACTAAGTGTCAATCTTAATGGTTCCTGGGGGTGACCTCAAATATGCTAATTAATTAGTGCTAACTATTAATTAAGTTACGAAATCAGACACAAAAACGTACTTTCTCTGAATAAACATGCATTTTTTTTTACATATTTGGATTTCTTATTTTCAAAATATAGGGGGTAGCCGCAATCTGGGAAATGTGGTCCCCATAGTTTGGTCAGGAGAGCGATTCAAAGTTCGTACCCCTTAATGTTAATTTCGCTTTTTGCGTTTTCAGTCATATTTTCAAAACTAATGAAGCAATTCAAAAAAATTTGCACCCACTCATAAAACTCATTTACCCAAAGCTAATTTCATGCAAAAAATAATTTTTAATAATTATTTATTATTTTTTATTATTTAATTAAAGTGAGGATGAAAAAATATTGAATTATAAGGTATGAATTTTTTTATACCATATTAATCTACATATTTTTCAATTGAAAAATCTAAAGTTTCAACTGTTTTAATTTATTAGAAGCTGAGAAAAATTATAATTAATTATTTTTAAAAAAATAATTTGGCGACAATAAAGAAATAACTAATTGGGGCGATTAATATTAAAATGTGATAAACTTGGGAGGAACTTGACTTCGCGCGCGTAGCGTGAAATTTCATTCATATTTTTTTCGCTAATAATCGTTTGCTAATCTTTTTATTTTTATTTCTTTCACAAATACGAATATCCAAATACGATGTTTCTTTTTTAGTCATTTAATAATTTATTTGCAATTTAGTAAGGAATTTTGAATAAAAAACACTTTATTCAACAAATGTCTAGTTTTAAAAAAGCGTGCTTCTGATAGAATACACCAGATTGTGCTTATTTAATGTGATTATTTTTTATTTTTTTATTTTGTTTTCCAATAACTGATACAATTTCAATAATATACATACGTATGCATAGATTTGGAATAATATATTTATCAATTTCTTGAATATATATTTTATAAATATTAATAAAAATACGTAGTCAACATTTTTAAACATCTCTCACAACACCGCAAATTTCTCAACATCTTATAGGGTAAACTAAACAATGAAGGAACACTTAAGCTTAGCTTGCCTTTAAAAAAAATTCATAAAAATTTCAAAATTTGTAATTTTAGCTAAATGATGGTGTCGACATATTTGTTATTAAATGCAAATTATGTAAAAAAAAAGTTAGATAACTTACATAATATTATTGTAAGCTTTTGGTGGTTTAAATAATAAGTAGTAAGATGACCAAGTGAAGGAAGAGTTCTTTCCAGTGAATAAACACTAAATTTTCCAGAGAATGAACACTTAATTTTGAGAATGTTTGATGCTGGTTAGGAATCCATAGGCCACACAAATGTCTAAAAACAAGATTTTTCTTGGAATTACGACATATAACCATAGTTAATGTGGAAAATATTACTTTTTTATCAGTCATGGAATAGAAAGTAAAATATGTTTGAATACATAATTTAAAAAAAATGTTTTTCATTTTTTTCTTTCAGTTTAATAGTCCGTTCTAAATTATGAATGTTTATCATTGTGTAATCCGATGATGTTTTTATTATTATTATAATTCGATCATTTTTTTTGTTTACTCTTTTCCCCATATTTTTTAAGCTTTTTTTTAATCTTTTTAAGTATTTTTTTTCTCTTCGTCAAGAGTAATTTATTTCTTTTTCTTTTGATTTAACCTTCCTCTTTTTTCCAAATTTTTGGCCAATGTAAATGTATCTTCGAAATTTCCTTTGATTTTCCAGTTCCATTTCCAGAATTCCTCACTGGATAATAAATGAGAAAAAGGAGTTTCGAAGTTTGAGTAAAACCCATCTCTCATTGACTTATATCTAGTTGTTACTTATGAAACCAATTGTTTTTGCAACTAACAATGCCTCAAGAGGACCTATCTCAAAATCAGTTTTCAAGATACTTTCATTATTAATGTTAGTTGTCTCAGCTTCAGAGATGAAATTTGATTATACAATTGTTCTTTTTGAAATAAATTCTTCAATATTGAGAAAAGCACAGGCTATTGGATATTTGGGAGATTAAACTTTTCTGTCAATGTTCCTTTAAAAATTTGCAACATAACTTGTGAGATTTCCTTCTCAAGCTTCTAAAGAAATAGCGCATCGTTACTCTCGAAGCATGCGTTTTGTTGATAAGTTGTCTTGCTCATTAACTCTTGGTGTCTGTTTTGCATGCATTTGTTACAGTCAACGTTTTCTACATCGAATGAAAAAATATCGCATTTCATAAAAGCATTTTAACTTCATCAGTTGATGCCTCAAATCTTATTTAAAAATGGATGTAAAATTTTCTAGACATATTGTTTTACAATTCTTTTGTTTTCAAGATCTAACGAGATTTCCAAGAATTACGTAGAAAACTAAACCAGAAAATTTGTTTTGAGGAACAAACCTTGCTCAGTTTCAAATTGATATGAAATTTATACCTTTCCAGAAGAACCAAAATAGGGAATTCGATAGCATTTTTAATTAGCCATGGGTCGAAGCATTTCTGATATATTTGTAAAATGTTGCTGCTGTCATTGTTTCATTTCATGAGTCGCTTTTCCTAATGAAATATATAGCAGGGACTGATTCTGTAATATCTCAAAAATTCTTCAGTAAGGAAAAACTACCAATGGAGGTACTTTTTCTTTCCTAGGTACTTAAGAATATAAATCCTTATAATTTTTAGGGCCAAGGATTTTTCCCGTTTAAGGGCAGTATTCAACTCTTGTTTCATTCGCATTGTAAATACAATCACTTTATAAAAGGATGCCAGGGCTACTTCCCTCCTAAAGATTCGTCTGAAGTTCTTAAAACCAGTATTTCGAATATTATTCTCTAAGGGAAGTTTTTCCTTTTGAAATTATCTTCGCATTGCACTGAGTTATCGGTGGATGTCGCCTTAAAAAAACTTCACCCATTTTTCACCTAGATAATTGTCTTTAAATGGATTTTTCCTACCAGTTCCCGTTAGGACATTAAAGACGGCAATAAGATAATAATTTAGCTAATTATTGGCACAAAATCCTGCAAAGAAATTTTCCATTCAAGCTTTTATTATTATATCTAGTTGTTATATTTAGTTAATAAACATAGTTTATTAAGGAGTCTAAGGTATGATGTAATAACTAATCACTACATTTATAAAGATAAATAATAAATTAATTATTATTATAATTCTTTAAATAAATTTAGCAATTAAATTTGCATATTTAAATGAAATTGTTATAGGAACTATTCATACAACACTTAACTGAATTTTAGAAGTCCTCTATGTCGCTGAACTACTAATTATCCATGTAAAATTATATTTCACACATACTATTCATTCACTGGGAAATCTATTCTCAGTGAAGGAACATGCCTGTTTCTTCACTGATTAGAAGTTGTTGTTTTTTTTTATTTTTAACATAATTTTGATTTATAATATGACAAAAGGTACAAGAAAATTAAAATTTTTCTTTTATTTTCATTAACTTGAAAAAATCCCAGTAAAAGAACACTTGTTTATTCATTGGTCTTTCATCGTTCGGTAATCCAGTTAATAAACACCTCCTAATCTCAGTACTTGCTTATGTTATGATGCTTAAAATAAATAAAACGTAACTTCAATGACCATATTTTGAATTCTTTTTTTCACAATGAGAAGAAAAAGAATTATTATATGCAATTAATTGTAGTTTAAACGGATAACAACAAACACTGACCTTATAATTTTGTCAAAGAAGCAAGGCGTTGAACAGATACTAACAAATTCAAAACTTTTTCTAGAGAAGACTCAAAGTCCAGGTAACTAAATGCATTGTTAGATGACTTCCTATTGTTAGGTAGTAAGCTACTGTTACCAATCAATCTAAATTGAAACGTTTAAAATCTTATTTCTAAGAAATATCTATGAAATGCTCCTTCATTTGTTGGTTTACCCTATATCATCCTAATCTTGAAAGAAATTTCCGGAAGTGTATCGCAGAACTATTTTACCAACTATTTAATTAAATTTTAACATTTTAAAATTCTTATTCTTTACCATTTTACGTTTATTATTTCTTCATTAATATACTAATAATTTTTTTAGAGCTTTAATTTAGATTTTCTTTAATTTAGGTTTCCTTTTCAAATTATAGTCAAGTTTTTTTTAAAGAATTATTGTCTGCTAGCTAAGAATAAAACCTTGTTAAGAAATTAAAAACATTCAGCTGTTTAAAATTATTTAATGCAAAACAGCTGATTATTTACTTAGCATACTATTTTTTTGAAAAAAGAATATAAATTATTGATTTTCTTTTTTTTTGTTTCTTGTGACTTCAACTTAGATTATCTAAAATAGTGTTGATGTTTTATAAGTCACTACAAAGAGGATAAAGATACCGAACATAAAAAGCTGTGGAATACGTAACCAATTTTTTTAGTGTCTTAAAATATCTCAGTATCTTAAATGTCGTCCTACTATCTTAGTTGTGAAATTAAATTTTTAATTATCTGACCACGTGTGATTTACTAATTATTTCATTATATATTTTACTCTTTATGATACCAAGTAGATTTTTTTTTCTCATAATATACTAAACTATTTAGTTTAATTTTTTGCTTTAGCATGATTTCCAACATATTATTGTAGTATAATTTGTTATCAGGAAAATGCCTTATTTTGTTAAGCAGGAAATACTAAAAATTGAAATTTGTAAGGATTCCGAAGCTGTGCCAATTTTAGAGTCATCTGATTTTCAAAAAAAAGAAATGCTATAAAAAATACACAATTTCCAAACTTATTTTAATAAAAAAAATTTAAAAAAAAACGTGGCAAGTAGGCTAACATACTTTTTACAGAAACTGTGAAATCTAATTTTTCCTATATTTCGTCAAAAGAGGATAAGAATGATATTGCTCCAAGGGACCTACTCAATAATTTCGCTATTTCCAGAATGAAATCTGTTTGATCGAAACATATTATTCCTTGAAAATTAAAACGAGGGAAAAATTAACTTTTATTATTTATCTAAGCTTATTCCATTTATTTAATGATAGCGGTATTAAGGTTAAGGATATGCGTCGGAAGCTCCGTTTATCATTATACTATACATGCATTAAATCATGTAGCTTGAATAATTTATTTTAAGTAAATTATTTAATAATTTTAAGCAAATAAGGGTGTAAAAATAAACTCGATCGAAATACTCCGAAAGTATACCCTGAAATATATGTAGAATGAACTTTGGAATCGATAGATGAAAAATACCTTTCAAACAATTTCGAGTAGGACAGAAACGCTAACTTGTTTAAAAACGTTGTCCTTGTAACTATTTAATTTCGATTCCTGGTACTAGGGGACATTCCATTTTCACATTCGACTTTTGAAATTTCAATTGTAAACGGAATTTTTTTATGACCTTAAATTAAAATGTTAAGGCTTGCAGCAAAAAAAAAAACTTTTTTTTTTACTGCATTAATTTTTTTACAAAGTAGTGAATTATTATTTTTTCAATCTAAGAACCTGTGCATATAACATATGTAAAACTTATTTTAATATCGAGTGAAATAATTTTATATGTTGTGTAACTAAATGGATAATCCCAAGAAACTGAATCGAAAATATAAAAACTTCATTGATTTAAAAAAATAATAGATGATAATAAAAATAGACACGTTTTGAGCGTCCAATAATAAAAGTCACAAGTTATCCAAGACTGACAAGTCTTGAGAATGGGCGATTATATTTGAAAACTCGAAACATGTCGACTTTTACTTCCCTCTTCATATGTTTTGAAGCCAGTTGAGTTTTTATCGTCAATTATACTGTTTTACATTTGGGTCTTGATCATTATTTTGATAAGGATTTTACACTCGTTAAAGTAAACATATGCATTTTAATATTTTATCAGGATTCATATGGTCTTTAAAAACGTAAGAACATCAATATTATAAAAATTATATTTAACTTAAAAATTAACATTTTGACACCAGATATTTTGAGTTAATGAAATTAAATATTTTATCTTTTAAGTTTTTGTGCCCCCATTTCAGTATCTTAAGGATCTTACGAGCTCTGTTTAAAAAGAGAGCATCAGATATATATAAGAAAGCAAAAATAACCATAGTAGCAGTATTTGGTGATAAATGTAGCTTATCGTAATTGAAGAATATGCTGTGCGACATTTTATGGTGAATTTGCGAACGTATAAGTTTCAGAATGTATCGAAACATGAGGATGCTTTTTGCTAATCATCTTTATCCAAAGGAAACGATGTAACCTAAATATCCAGTAGAATGAAGCGATTTTTTAAACAATGAATCCTACAATATGCAACATATTATTTCAATATCTTATTCTTAAACATAACATATTTCAATCTTTTTAAAATGCCACTGAACATTCAGCAATTCCTTGAGAAAAGAAATATCGTAAATTAAAAAGAAATTAACTATTAAAAAGAAATATCGTAAATTATAGAAAACCTTGTGAATGTGCATTAGAATTATTATACAATCTACATTTTATTTTTCAAGCCCTTTTTTTTCCTTCAAACTTTCTTGCCTAGAAGACTCGATTAAAGCTGTAAAAATGATTATCCCTAAAATTTTGTATATAGCTATAATAAGTTATGTTCATTTGATTTTAGTATAAAATCCTCGAATAAATATAGTAAAAACAGTGCAATCTAAATAATATCAGATAAAAAGTTCATGTATTTAAATTCTAAAAACTATCATAAATAATTTATAAATCGATTCAAATTTACTTTTCAAAGGAGATTAAAATAATATTTTTTTTTTGCTTTTTGGACAGAAATCTCCTAAAAAAATTGTTTGTGGCCTGGAACCTTCGAGATATTTTCTATTAAGAATAAATTAAACCCCTCCGAGTAATCACTGAACATTATTTCAATTTTTTTACTATCATAACTTGGTTGCGTAGCAACCTAGTAAAACTAAGCACTCCTCTTTTGAATTAGTCAATGGGTTATCGTAAAATATTTATTTGCGCAGGCGATTTTTTTTGGCGGTTTTCTGGACTAACGCCAAATATATAAACCTTTATTGCGGCCCAATTTACCACCCAAATTTTTTCAAATTTTGTCTACCCCCCCTAATTCAAGGGTCTAGATTCCAAATATGTAAAAAAAATTATATGTTTATTCAGAGAAAGTACGTTTTTGTGTCTGATTTCGTAACTTAATTAATAGTTAGCACTAATTAATTAACATATTTGAGGTCACCCCCAGGAACCATTAAGATTGACACTTAGTTCGTGAAAATCCGATCATTAGAACGAAAGTTATTCAGGGTGATTCGTTTTTTTTTTGCGGACTGTACATTACGTCAGGCATAAAGTAAAATTTTTTGCGAGTTTTAAGAGATTACGTCAAGGTGATATTGTAAACAGATGAAAGCATCATAACAGCACACTCACGTAATATATATAATCAAGTTAAATTTCCAAGATAAGCAAACTCAATTTTTTTTAGAATTTAAAATAACTTTATTGATAACATATATCGGAGTTTATATGTTAGCTGGTATTAATTTTAAGCAGTGATAAAGATAGTAAAATAAATATTTTTCGTCTTTAAACTTAAATTTGATACGGGATCCATGCCAATCAATTAAACAATAGATAATGATGTCAAAGAAAGAGTACAAAAAATTAGTTATAGTTTCTTAATTTCTTTATATACCTCACTCTTCATGCTACAATTTGTTTTATTTCATTTTGCTTCCTAACTGCTTTTAAAATATTTGATAAGGGCCGGGATATAGTCTGGTTCGTAGGACGCCGGGTTCGAGTTCGTGAGAGCGCGGAGAATTCGAGTCCCTCCCGCCAAAAAATTCCCGTACATTAAATGGTGACTAGTGCATGTTAAATCTATCGTGCTCAAAAAGTCCTCCAACTACCCATAACAAATAAAACCTTAGGTGGTACTGAAATGGAAATTGATGGTTCTCCGGTTCAGGTCAAAATATTTGTGGATGAATGAACATGAGATGTCCTCCCTGTAAAACGGACTGGGATATGTGTGTGGCTAAAATCGTATACTTGGTCAAAGATTGCTCCACTGAAACGCAAGAAAACGCCTTAAAAATTCGCTTGTATTCCCATAACAGTTACTTGATTTTCAAATATTCTAATCAAGAAAACACAAACACAAGATTTAGTTAGGTCGAAATTAAGCTGCAAAGCAAAATGCCTGAGAAATTCTTTTCTGAAAAAACATTTTTTTTCTCTTTTCACTTCATGCATTCATCTAACATCTTTTAAAAACATCCAGTCAGCCAACAAATAGATTAAGCCCAAAATCCCTTTCATAAACTGCATCATTTATCATAGGAGAAACTTCCTGAAAATCCTTTCACTCATCTCTAAAAAACAAACTATAATCTTGAAAGTGTTCATCCCCCATCACTCGCCATTCTACGCCCACACTTTGGTAGAAAAAAAAAACAATAGCACCTGCTGCTAACCACTTTTAGGTTCATTAACTTTTATTTTTCCTGCTCTCTTTAGTCAATTTTTTTTAAACTTATGTTACAGAAAAATGTAAGAAAGCTAAGTAAAGCTGTTTAATTTGGCAGATTTTTCTGATACGAGTTAAATTGATTAGGAGGAAATTCTAGCTTAATTCACCTATCCAAAGCAAGTATTGCGTTAAATAATAACATGTATATTTTTTCATAAATGTGTTTAGTTTATTATTTGTAACAACAAAATTAATTAGTTACTGTATTTGATCAATTAATATTTATTTGCTATGTTATTGTATATTTTTCAAACTTTCACGCGATGCACTTTGAAAGCGGTGGGTAATTTTTTCGCAATACATTTTTTTTCCATTTTTGGAGGAATCGTTTCTTGTAAATTGCTACGAGTGAACATTTCGTCAAACTGAGGAAATTCTATCTTCTTTTGCTTGATGATAGAAATTTCATATAAAATCATTAGTTCTAACGCAACAACAATACAATCGAATAATAAATGAAACATAATATTTTCTCAATGTTAACGGATTCATTGATCTGGTCTGACCCCGTCAGACCAGATGGGAATTAGCAACAACAACAACAACAACATAATATGAAAGAGTTATGAGTGAATGACAACTCAGGTATAGACAGGGATCGAACCTAGGAAGTCTGCTTGAAAAGCAATCAGCACGACCGTCTCTCAATGCAAACGGCTAAAATAAATAAAATAATTAAGAATAAATTGGAAAACTGGTTATGAAACTGAGAGAAAAAGTATGTTTTAAACTATCAGAATATGGTTAAATTGAACGTATTTCTGATTTTATGGAAGCACCAAAAAGCTCGTTAATTTTTACTAAAGTTCTTCGGTAATGTTTTTGGCAAAAGTAACATTAAAATATAGTATTATAACATAAGATAAAATTTGGCATATGAAATAAAATTGGGTAATTATATCATAATATTTCAGAGCATGACGTAAAAACGATTTATTCAGTTAACTTTACTTTTCAATTTTGTATTTTCTACTTACACATGCGGTAATAAGAACTATAATTTTGGGAGCAAGTATTTTCAGTAAACCGTTACCATATGATCGAGAAGAAAAATGAAGGGGTTAACTATAACTATTCTCTTCGCACCAGCTGGCACATAAGATATCAAGTCTCATTTCCCAGGCACCCCTGTTTTGAGCTAACCCTCTTGCCTCCTCCCATTCATTTAGTTCTGCTTTGTACAGATCATGCTGCATGTATCTTTGCCAAGTAAGTCTTGGCCTTCCTCTTTTACGTTTTCTACCGGGTGCCCAAGTGCGATGTTAGCAGGACTATCCCGTGTTTGACGAAGAATATGTCCAGTCCATCTCCATCTTTTCTTAGAAATTTCATCATGAATGGGTGATAGTTTTGCTTTTATTAGAAGATCTTTATTTGAAATAGTGTTAGGACAGATGTAAATTTTAAAATTGTTCTTAAACATTTGTTCTGGAGTGTTTTCTGCTTTTCTATTTCAGTTTTGTGGGGATACAGGCATTCAGCACGATACAAAAGCGAATGACAGCTTTAGAAGCATTTATTTTTGTGGAGATTTTATGTTTGATGCTCTCCAAATTTTTCAAAGGTTGCTGAAAGAGGCTCTAGTTTTATATAATCGTTGCTTTCTCCTTAACGGAAGGGTTCAAGTACCGTATATTTTGGTTTAGCCAGTTTTTTTTCCCTCCAGAAATGTTATTATCATACAGGGCGGTAATTTCATTGAAACTTTCTTCTCCGTGAATTAATGAATGCGTTTCAAAAATATGTTTGTATTTAAAATTTCCTGGATTTTACAATTCATGAATTATGAGCCGCGATGGCTCAGGGGATAGAGAGTTCGCCTCCCAATGCGGCGAACCGGGTTCGAATCCCAGTCGATACGAATTCCGCATCTGGCTTGCACCGACCACAGTGTTGACGTGAAATATCCTCAGTGGTAGACGGATCATGGGTTTGAGTCCTCCTGCCGTCAGACTATCCGTGAGAGGTTTTCGTGGTTTTCCTCTCCATGTAAAGCAAATACGGGTTAGTCCCATTAAAAAATTCCTCCACGAAGGTGAATTCCACCCAATACTTGATCCAAGAGTTCCTTTGTCTTCTTGATTGGATTCAAAATCACAAGACTACGGAGTTGAACATCAATTGTCGTAAGCCCAAAATTGTGTCGACCTCTTAACGACGGTTTTAAGATAAAATTCATGAATTGCTGTAAACATAAATATTTATATTTCTTATGAATCTTGGAAAATAAGCAAATTTTGCTACGGTAGTCGACTATGACGACATAAAGAAACAGGCGGAAAACATAAAATCGAATACACTAAAACGATGGCATGCTAGAGCGAGATCAGTTTCGATAAATATTTTAGGGTTTTAGTTTCACCAAAAAGCATGTAATTCATCTTGACGAAACTATAATTTGAATGAATTCAATGAAGGTGTAATCGATAAAAGTGAGAGTTACTTCCAAAAATATGATAAGAAAATTTAACACCGACTGTAAATCTTTAGATTGATAAGCTTTAATTTATTATTAACCATATTTAACCAAAGTTCACATATTTTTTTTCATGTATAGTAGTATGTAAAAAACACTTAAAGTTCTCTGCTATCAGTTAAAAAGGTAGAAGCCTTTTTCAAAATAGTAGTTCAATGTCAAAATTGCAAACTTTTTTTCTTCATATGTTTGTGCAGACTTTGTTTAAGCAAATTAAATTTCTATATCCTTCAATAAATATTTTATTTTTGCCTTTTTTTACTGTAGTAATATAGTTAACATGCTTACTAACAGCTAAAAGCATTTTCCACTAGCTGCTTTCAATTTATCAACGGTCCCTACTCAGAAGATATAATATAAATTAATTCTCACACGGAAGGGATAGTTAAAGATTTCACATTTTCTTTTTAAATTTTGTATACTGTACCACTAAAGTAAAAAAGAAATATACAAGGGGTTTATAGATATGTTGCTCTGAAAGAGCAATATTTGTGAATGTCGACATTCTCCTAAGATGTCGATGTAAGGAAAGTCTCTTCGGAGAATGTTCGAAAATATTTATTAAGTTTCATTGATTTCTCAATGAGTAAACATTCAACTACTGCTAATCTCTTGTTCTTTTTAAAAACTAACTATTGATTAAAAAAACTCGCATTTTATTTGAAATAGGAAACTAATTTATTAACTTTATAAGGGTTTTAAATAACTTAGAATAATTTTAAAACGTATTTCTTACTCAAATAAAGATAAAAACCTGAACCATTTAAATCAAATTGTTAAAATAATCAGTTTATTAATTCATTAGGCAACTTTGTTTGTTTTTAAACCCACCATCTTTTTAAGATACAGTGGGTAAAATTTTTTTTCACTCTACTAACATTTATTTTACAAAATTAAGACTCTTGCATCCATCTTTACATACTATCAATATAAACATTTATATGTCGATCTGAAATAATTTTATTGCGATTATTTTTTCATTGAAATGGTAGCTAATAATATAAAATGTTCACTTTGTTGAAGCATAAATGTCCCACATTTTTTTTTTTAAATGTAGTTTTTTCGTCACTAAAAAACATTGCATTTGCACAGCGAAGAATGGATTAAACATTCCTGCAATGATATAAGTAAATTATACATATTTGAATCTCATTGTAAGTCCAAAAGCTTTTATCGTCGTTTTTAAGAATGTATTAAACCTATTTTTTATTTGATCGTCATGGAAAAAAATCAAATAATGTTAAGTAAAGCGGTTTGAATGCAAAGCGTTCTCCTTAAATTGAATTTATAATAAAAAGAGAACGAGATAGAAACTAGTTTTCATTTAAAAAAACGTTGTTCAAAACTTTCATTTTTTTTAAATATGTTATTTCGAATATTTTTACTTTAGTTTTTTAAATCAAATCTATTCATAGCACAAACACTATCATTTTCAAATTTTAATTATGTATTTTGACAATTTTTTTCTAACAGAAGCAAATAAGCTTACAATTCGGAATTGATGTCATTTTTAAGTTTTCTATGAATTTCTAAACCAATTTTTTCAAAAAAATGAGCACTAAATGCAAACAAATTTAAAGTTAAATAATTTTATCCATTAGTTAGATTTAAAGGTTTCTCACCTGAAGATATTTAAGAAATAATTAGTTAAAATTAAGTTAAATTGTAAATTTATTATGGATATTTATCTATGTGATTAATAGGAAAAAAAGAGAATACTTTTATTTATTTCTGTCAATATAATAATTAAACACACAGTTTAGTTAAATTATTTCGTATAAGTTGAGTATATATTCATGTATTTCATATTAAATGTTATTAATAACATCTTGAAAAAGTGTAATAAAAAGCGTTAAAAAGTATGATATAATTTTTTTATGTTCTTTGAAATCTTTTTCTTCTACTGTTGAATCAGTTTTATTTTGACAAACGCTTTTTTATGGAAAATTCAAAGTTAGGTAGAGTAGGTTAAATTTGTCAGATTTTAATTTGAAATTTATTACGATTTTGATGACAGATATAAATTTAAACAGACAGTTTACTAAAACCTTTTTATTTGCATTTTTACTTAATTATATTTATTTAATGTCTACCAGGTAGTAAAATCTCCATATTTTGTGCAAACGGTTTTATTTAGTACTCGATATTTTTTTATCCTTAATTTTTTTCCCTCTACAGATAATAATGCTAATGGATATTAATTGAAAGCAACATAAATGATAAACGAGACAGTTTCTTTCAACATATATGCAGTGTGAGTAAGAAGAAAATTAAATATATATTTTTAAATAATCACAAAACTTTGAAGTATAAAATAAGGGAATTAATAACGTTTTTAATTCAAATTTATCAATTTTGTTTCTGTCGAAATGTCGTTCCTTTTTCCTTAAATACTGTTCCGCTTTAATCAGTGGCGGATCCAGCGGCGGGGTCATAGGGGTCATGACTCCCCCCCCCAAATTGAAAAAATAGAAATAATAGTTTTTTTAATAGTTTACAAAAGAAATAAATCATTTTAAAAATTATTTAAGGGGCATATATATCTAAGTAGGTCGGAAAAATCGATTTTTTTCCCATCTCATTATGTTCTTCACTGCTTCAAGAATCATAATCCAAAAGAATAAAAGGAAATTTGCCTTACATTTATTATTTTAAGATTACATTTAGGATTTTGAATACTTATTTATGTATTGTTCTATTGTTCATTATGAAAAAAATAAATGCGAAAACTAGCATTAAAAACCCAGAAATAGTTATAAAAAAAATTTTTTATAAAAAAAATTATTTGTGGGGGGGGGGATCTGAGTCTATCACCCCCCTCCCAGGAAAAATTTCTGGATCAGCCCCTGGCTTTAATATTTACTAGTCTTATTTCAGTCCTACACTGTTGGAATTTTCATTATTAAATTATAGTAAAATGACCGACAGCAGTCTGTCCATACAATTTAGTTTTACGGTAAAGAACATTTATTTTACTATTACGGTTTTGAAACCATTTACAACAGGTATGGTAACGAAACTATGAACACAAAACTATACGTTTTTTTAACCATATGTAACTGGCATGGTTTCAAAACCGTAAAAAAGTAAATTTTATTGGAGATAGTTTAGCAGCCTTATAGTGCCGCCATCTACGAGTTAAGGAGAACATCGTATTCTAACAGCTCAGGGTCACAAATTGGGGAGAGTAAGACACTGGCAGCTCTTCATATGTTGAAGGGCTTGGAGAAAATATTGAGGAGTCAAGGCTGGGACTCATACCCCTTCTCTCGGTCATGAAATTGATAAATTATCCCTCTCTGCTATAATATGTACTCATCAGCAGAGAACTAAATGGTTTCATCACGTGGGTTTAATTGGGGAGATAAAATTCTAGTTGCTTAACCATATTAGGTGAAAGCAGTTAATAAACTGTTTTCTCACAGTTAACAGTTTGAATGCCATCTTATTTACGGCTATTTGACTGTTTTGTTTGAATATGGTAAAATAACAAATAAATTAATTGCTATTTAATCCTTTTTTCAGTGAAATTTCTAACAGTGCAATAGCATAGTCTGTATTTCGACCTATTGTTAATTTTATGTTTTCTGATCTTTTAAAATTTTTGCGCGCAATTGCACGTTATTCACAAAATAAATCTACACTGACAATTATTTATTACATTATATTACATACATTACTAATAAATTAAAGCATATAAATTTTTTAAGTCGCTTAAGACTATGTAATTATAAATTGAACGAAATTTCGACGAAATTTGAACTAAATTGGTCAAGTAGTTCTCAAAACTGGGGTATTTATAAATATTGCTTTTTTTAAAAAAGTTTTTCACTGATTTCATTCAAATTTTGAATTTTTTCAATTATCTCTTTTAAAATTATATGTAAAATTACATTCTTCATAATTTAATTTTTTCGAATATAAATAAAAAAAATAACAACTAATAATTGTTATCAACTTTTAGTGCGGATTTTTAGTTGAAAAAATAAGTTTTATAAATGCATGCTGAAATATTTCAATTCGATAAAATAGTTCCAGAGATAAAGCACAATATGTATATAGCCAAATCAGCATAAAAATAGATATTTTAGTGACCACTTTCCTGTAGTTTAATAACTATCGGGACCATATTTTCAACGTTGAGGCTATATTGCTACCACTACCGATTCGTATATTTATTCAGAGACAGTTTATTATTGATTTCGTAACCCAAATCTTTGGAACCAAAACTGCATAGTTAGCATGTAAAATTTCGACCCTTTGAATTGATGTTTTTTAACATGATTAATTCCCCTCATTAGATAAAAAGTTAATCTGGCGCTCTGTTTTGTAATTAACATACTCCGCGCGGAGAAAAAAATTCTGATAGAATTACTAAAATTTCCGTCCTTCTTTGATAAAAAACACTTCTGTTAGGAAAAAACCACGATTCTGGTTGTTGAACCAAAATATATGGTATCTAAACCATTCAATTGGTAATTTTTCCTTTCATATGGTAACTGTTTACTGGAAATACTGGTTTTCAAAATTAGAGTTCTTATTACTACACATTTAGTAAAAATACAAAACTAAAATGTTAATTTTTACCGTTTAGTGTTACCGTTTAATGTTAATAAATGTTTTTTATGCCATGCTCTGAGGTATTGGGAAAAGATTACCAAATTTTACCTCATTTACTATCAAACAGCATGGTAATAAAACCAAATTTTATTGCCAATTTTGCCAGAAGCCATTATGAAAGCTCTTCGATAAAAATCACCGTGCTTTTTGGTGCTCCCCTAGGACCAGTAACACTGTAAATTTTACAGTGTTCTACTAGTTCTGATAATATTTTTTTCTCAGTGTATGTTTGTGTAAGTTTAATATGATTTGTATTTTTACCATTTATATACGTTTTTCTTCTATTTGTTATATAAAATAACATGCATCAGGAATAACATGAGGAAAAAAATAAGTTGATTTTTCTTAGCTTTAAAATTATCCTTCTAGTTAAAAACTAAAACTTTAAAAATTATTTTAGTATTAAAGCTTTACGTTTACAAATGTTTTAATTTATTTTCCTTGGCTTACTCAAAAGTATCTTTTTACGTTAAATAATTTAAGGAAATAAAATAAGTAGCTAAATTATGATGCTTGTATTCAGAGTACTTAAATGTCTCAGCAAATAAAGTTTATTTTTACACTCTTTAATAAATTGTTTATGTTCAGGATAATGAAACAATGATAGATTTTTTTTCTACTAAGGATGGCTTTAAGTTATCTAAGTGTTTAACTATACTGTTTTCCTTAACAAAAAGTAAGGTGCTTTTAAGAGACATATGAGGCTGATTTTGCGGTGTAAATGAATTTTAAAGTACATTGATGAAATTATTTTTGGTTCATAGTATAACCGCATTTTCAACCCCATGTGTACTTTTTTACACTTGTCAGACATGCATCTTTTGGTGAACCTGTCAGATATCAAGCTCTGGTGCTTTTTTCATACTTTAAGTTTTGTTTTTCAATGAAAGGTGTTTTATTTCACCTTTTAGATTTTGCAAGTAAACAATTTTGCATTCATTTTTACACTTTAAAAACTACCTTTTAAAATGCATGATGAAACACCCTTTTTTTGAATTTTTTTACACTGGTCAAACATCTATCTTCTGGTGAACCTGTCAGATATCAAGCTCTGGTGCTTTTTTTCATACTTTTAAGTTTTGTTTTTCAATGAAAGGTGTTTTATTCCACCTTTTAGATTTTGTAAGTAAACAATTTTGCATTCATTTTCACAATTTTAAAAACTACCTTTTAAAATGCATGATGAAACACCCTTTTTTTGAATTTTTTTTTACACTGGTCAAACATCTATCTTCTGGTGAACCTGTCAGATATCAAGCTCTGGTGCTTTTTTTCATACTTTTAAGTTTTGTTTTTCAATGAAAGGTGTTTTATTCCACCTTTTAGATTTTGTAAGTAAACAATTTTGCATTCATTTTCACAATTTTAAAAACTACCTTTTAAAATGCATGATGAAACACCCTTTTGTTGAATTTTTTTACACTGGTCAAACATGTATGTTCTGGTGAACCTGTCAGATATCAAGCTCTGGTGCTTTTTTTCATACTTTTAAGTTTTGTTTTTCAATGAAAGGTGTTTTATTCCACCTTTTAGATTTTGTAAGTAAACAATTTTGCATTCTTTTTCACAATTTTAAAAACTACCTTTTAAAATGCATGATGAAACACCCTTTTGTTGAATTTTTTTACACTGGTCAAACATCCATCTTCTGGTGAACCTGTCAGATATCAAAATCTGGTGTTTTTTTGATACTTTAAGTTTTTTTGTCCATGAAAGGTGTTTTATTTCGCAATTTAGATTCTGAAAGTAAACCACTTTTGCATGCATTTATACCTCATTAGTTTTGTTTGAAAGAAGGTGAAATTATTCACTGTAATGAATTTGTAAATATATGTACAATTTTGTGAATGTTCAGTTAAGTATCTCAGGCGGACCCTAAATAAGCAGTTCAATTAGAAAATTTAGAGGAGAGTTGCGTAATTTATAGAGAAAATATGAAGTTACTATATGAAGTTAATAAATTAAGAACAACCTTTAAAATATGATACTTGATTATAAAACCTTCAGGTTGACTTTTTGAAGGTTGTTCTTAAGGTCAACTTCAAGTAAACCACACCACAAAAACGACTTAAATGTTTGTAAGGTTTGTTACTTTGTGCGTCCACCATCTTGCGCAATAGCAATACGTATAGAAATGTCAATTCTAATAAGTAAATTCTAGGTGAAAGAAAAAAAAGTATTTTATTTTACACTTCAAATAACTTAACTCGGTACATGCACATTTTCTACAAGTAACATTTATTTGTGCAACAGGTTATTGCACTACAGAGTTGAAAAGATAACTTGAGTACACTGTAAAACAAATTCCGGTTTAAAATGCGATAAAATGTACTAGCATATTAACTGCACTGTAAAAAAATCCGATTTAAACAACGGTAAATAATTTTACCCTAAATTCTCTTTTTACCGGAACATGTTACGGAACAAAAAATGTGATATTCCTTAATTTTTGCAGCAATAATTATCATGAAATAACTGAATCCCTGTAATTAAATAAATATTACTGTTAAAATTACGACGTAATATTTTACTGTAAAAATAGATTTTACGATAAAAAATATAGAAGTGATGTTTCACCCAGAATGCCGGTACTTTATACCGTAATTTCACCCAGAATTTTTCACAGTGTACAGCATCTGTATTTTTCCGTAGAATACATTTTTACGGTAATGTTTTATACTTTTATTCTTATTTTAAGTGATTTCACTATAAATATTATTGTATAAAATCACGCTACATCGGATTTTTTTTGTTGCATTAAGTCTTGTCACATTGTAAAAAGAATTGTCACATTGAGAGCTGGTACTTGTTACTGTAATTTGACCCAGATTCTTTTTCAGTGTACATCGTTTGATAGAATGTTAATCTATTTTAAATTTGCCTAACAACTTTTTTTTTCTTCTATCAGGAAACATGGAATAATACTTCTATGGAGGACTCTATATCTAGTCTCAACTTTTAAATTTTTAGATTATACAATTGCACGTAAGTAAAATTGTTTTCTTTTACTTTCTTGAGTCGAAATCACTCCTGATTTATAATTCAGTCTACTTTCAAGGCTTTATCAATCTTGATTCTTCATGAGTAATATATTCACCTAAATTCTAAATTTTAAAATTACAACAGGCGATTTTGTATGCCATAAAATTCAGTGAATGTCCATTTCTTTCTATGAATGTTGACATTCTCACAGTCATTTTGGTGAATGTCTGCAATCATCGAAATTCAGCAATGTATTTTGAATTAAAAATGTTCGTTTAGATTATTTTCCCCTTACACGCCTTCCTTCAGTCCATATTGAATGTTGACAGTTGCCGGAAGCGATGAAAATATTCACAAAAGTAAAAATATTCAAATACAACATTCACCATCAATATATTCTAAATTTCGACATTTATTGACTTAAGAGAAACTAATGAAACTTAATAAATATGCTAACATCAACGCAGAACGTCGACATTCTCCTAAGTGGAAATTTCGGTCATTCAGAGCAACATAAAACATTTCCGAGCAACATTTTCCGAATTTGAACTCTTAGTCCTTAAAATAATGTTAACAGCCTTAATTCGTTAATTCAGAAAATAAAATTTAAATGAAAAAAAATTTGCGCATAATCCTAAAACTCGCTTATTTATTGATTATTTCATACAAACAACTTACTTGTTTTTTTAATTATCATTTTATATATATATAGTTCAAAATGTAAAGAAAACAATGGAAAAAAAAATTATAAAAATCAGAAAAATAAAAGATAATCTTTTTTTATCAGCTCACACGATTATATCTGCAAAAAGAAGTGCTTTCTAATATTGTATCAATATAGCCAAAGCAAAATATAGCAATACATTTGTGTGAGGAGCACTCAAAAAGGTTTCAATAAATTTACAACAAATTTCTTAAATTTACACACCCCAATCTTGAACCTAAATAAGTCTTTTATCCAAAATAAATTATAATAAAATAATAACTTAAATATTAGAAAAACTGATTTTGAAAGCATGTTTTTTGCTAAACTATAATTTAATAATTTTTGACCCCGTAGAGAGAGAAGTAAAAATTAGATGTCATTAGTATGTTGAGTCATAAATTACGGTACTTCCTGTAACTCATTTTCGGATTTCAAGAGCGTTTCTGAACTTACCTTACTTTACGATGAACTTACCGAAGTCCAAAGCCTAAATGTAAGAAAAATTAATTATAAGAAATTTTATAAAAAAAAAAAAAAGAATTCTATAAGAGTTGCATAGGGAAAAAGTTACTTTGTTATCATGTGTAATAATTTTTTACCCAGTGAAAGCTAAATCAGAAGTCAAATATTGGACTTAAAAATTAATTAATCTCTCGTATTTTCTGTGACTCATCATCGGATTTCAAAAGAACTTTTGAAGTTATTGACCTAAATCTAGAGAGTAAAAAAGCATTTTATATAAATAAATAAATAAGTTATAAAAAACTGAAAATAATAAGTAAAATGAAATGCTTAGAAAATTTTTCTCGAAAAAAATTCTTTTTTGTTATTGTTGTTGTTGTTGACTTATTCCTCTTGGTCAGCCGTAGGCTAACCAAGTCAATGAGCTCGAAAGTCTTCAGGAAATCAAATACAAGTAAGGGACCAGAGTAGAGGTCTTTCTTTTCCAGACCAAGACAGTGGCTCTTTGGCCTCTTTGGTAATGAGAATGCTGATCTCTTGGCCAAGCAGGGAGCTTCTGATAGCACAATTTCAAGTCGACCTTTGACCTTCCCTGAGATTTGCTCCAAGATCAGAACCACTTTTTGTTATTGTAAATGTTGCAAAAGTCATTTAAGTAGAGTCATAAATTTATTTGTTATTAATTTGTCATAAATTTATTTATTTGTTTATATTTGTTATTGTAAATTTTGCTATTCAATATTCCTCATATAGAGAGAAGGGTAAATCAAAAGTCATTTAAGTAGAGTCATAAATTTACCTATACGGTACTTCGAGTAACTCATCATAGGATTACTAGAGAACTTAATTTTACAAACCTAAATCTATAGTCTAAATGATCTTTTTAATAAAAAGTATTAATAACAATCTGAAAAAGAAATCTTTGATAATTCCGGCGAATTGCTAATGAGATCATTTAAGTAGAGTCATAAATTTACCTAAACGGTACTTCCAGTAACTCATCATAGGATTACTAGAGAACTTCTCAAATTTACAAACCTAAATTTATAGTCTAAATGATCTTTTTAATAAAAAGTATTAGTAACAATCTGAAATAGAAGTCTTTGATAATTCCGACAAATTGCTATTGAGATCATGCAGAGCGAGGAAGGGATTATTAACATCAAAAACATTTTTGTACTAGGCTCAAAGATGGCACCTAGCAAAAGATGATTAAATTTCATCCTAGCTAGGCAAATATGCTAGTTTTAGATTATTCCAATGCTTATTTTGCTCTTCGCAACTATTTTAAATTGTAAACACTAATGTAAACTGATTTTTTTTATTTACTTTCATGTTGTTCTGATATTTTCTTCAAAAATATATGTTAATTGGCGTTAAGTTTAACATTAAAGTGTGGTAAATATTAAAGTAATAACTATTAATGGGTCTATCATGTACATACTTCTGATGGGTTAGAATTATTATCATTAAACATTTATTGCTATTTTTTTGTAGGTTTTTACTGAATCAGATCTGTCCTTTTCAAATGTGCTACTTCTTTGTCATATGATAATTGTGCAACGAATAATTGCAGCATCTGAAAAATCCATTTCACCGTGAAATTTCATACCGTAATTTTTACAGAAATGTGTATCTAATTAGGGTGATTCAGTGATTTTGCTGTAAATATTATTGTAAAAACTACGGTATATCAGATGTTTCATTTCATAAAATTTTACGGTAAAAAATGGCTTTAGCAGTAAAAAAGTACTGTCAACCTGGTTTCCGGTACTTTTTATTGTAATTTAAACCGACATTTTTCACTGTGCATGATTATGGTGTTTATAAGAAAACATAATTTTTAGTAATGGGCAACCAGAACGTATTACAACTATGGTAGGTACACTGACTTCCTACTATTTGATGCACTGAGCATAGCGGGAATTTAATACTAAATCTATTGCAGTCTAAATATAGTATAAAAGAAAAAGGCAGTTTTATTGCGAAAATCTTATAATGTGGTGCATAAGATAAATATTATTAATTAAATTCAGACACTGAAGTAAGGTTATGCTTTTTATTTATGAAAAGCTTTAGCCGTTTTATTCATTTTAATATTTTTTTTTTGTTTACATATTTTATTCATGCTTTAATATCTCATATTTAAAAAAAGAAGCCTACAGTAAAAATATTATATGCAATTAATTTTTCTTTCATCTATCCCGAAACAGAAAAAGAAAGGAAAAAAACTGTATCCATGAATATAACTAAATTTAATAACATAAAAAATTATATTTATTTATTTAGAAAATACATATTTATTTAGAAAAAATAAAATTATAATTATATTTTTTTTTAGTAAATTAATACGGATTTACAACTATAAATAAAATAAAAATTGCCTTTCAGTCATAAGTCTAAGTTTACTTTCGCGGTGATAAAATACGCAAAAATGAAAACATTTATATAAAATCATATTTCGTAATGATATTTTATCTACTTCAATTGATATTAAGATAAGAAAAATATTTCTCGTGACAAAAAATCTTTCTTTTTTTCTAATAGATGGCAGCACAACTAAAAGTTAAGAAAGCAATGCTTCCTACTACCTGAATCTTAAAATCAAATTAAAATTTTAACTAATTTTTTAAAGAAGAAAAAAATACTAACTAGAAATAAAAATCCCTATGAAATTACTTTTCAATATAATCAGTAACGGTAAGGAGATTTTGAACACCTTAATTATTTTTATATCGATATTTTATTATTATAAGTTATTCTTCTCATCTTTGTATGCTCGGAAAAAAAAAGCTACACTTGATTTATTTTTTAAACTTAATTCAAATAAAACGTGCAAAAAAAATCTATAGTTTTAAACTATGTGTTGCAAGAAAATTAATGACTGTGTTTCGTCAGGTGTCAGAAACAAAATTAAATGAGACATATAGAGGGTGCAAACAAACAAATAAGAAAAAAAGGATAAATGTATTAGAGCTAAACTAATTAATTTCCTTTTTTTTTTTTTTTTTTTTTGGTTTTCTTCGTTTAGTAAATCACCTAAGTCAATTTTTCAAACAAAGAAAAAAAAAGAAACTGTAGCTTTTGATTATATGCATAAAAATTAACATGAAATTGGATCATATGCGAGACACAAAATCAAATGTGAGGAAAAGAGTGAAAAATAGCATACAAAAATAAGTAGGAAATCTAAATTCATTCTACGTTTTTCTGTAAACTCTATAAAAAATCATCAAAATAATTTTTTTTTAAATAAAGAAAAAAATAAAGTTTATAGTACTTTTGACCATATGTGAGAACTAAAATTAAACAAAAAATTAGAAACCAGGTCTTGTGTGACATGAAATCAAACATGGAAAAAAGCGTGTTACAACAAACAAACAGAAATAAAAAGAATAGGAAAATTATTTACGGAATAAAAGGTGTTCACAAAAAAGGGTAGAATAAATTTAGTTTAGCTCAAAAAATTTTTGTTCGTGCTTTCTTTTTCTTTTTCTTTTTTTTTTTTTGTCTGTTTCCTAAATTTCTCACTATTTTTGTCTCATTTGATTCTGTCTCTCACATGACCAAGCTTCTAATATTATGTTTATTTTTAATACATATAGTCCCAATTCAGAGTTTCTTCTTATGTTTTGTTTAATTACAAAAAATGGATATTCGTGATTTGAGTTTACACAGAAAAGTCGGAGGATTTTTTTAATGTCTATTGAATTTTTCCTTTTTATTTCTTTTTGCTTGTTTCTAGAGCATGCTATATTTAATCAAATCAAAGTCCACAATATACAGTGTGCAAAAAAAATAAATGAATAAGCGAACAAGCTTAATAACTTTTGATCTAATGATCGGATCTTCACGTACTGGGACTCAATTTTATAATGGTAGAGGGGCTGATCTCAAATATGCTAATTAATTAGTGCTTACGATATTTTAAGTTAGGAAATGAGATACAAAAACGTACTTCTTCTGAATAAACGTACCTTTTTTGATGGATTCGTATCCCCCTCCCTCCAAGAAAAATAAATAGGCTAGCTTCAATCTGTGATATATGGTCACAATAGTTTGGTCAGGAGAGTGACTCAAAGTTTGTGCTTATTTTGTTAAAGTTTGTGCAAAGTTAATGTTCATTTTACTTTTTGTGTACTTTATATTATCTCGAGAACTTTTTAAGCAAATTCAAAGCATTTTGTACACAATTATAAAATTTATTTATCCAAATATAATTCCATGCAAAGTATAACTTTTAGTAAATATTTATTACTTTTCATTATTTTATTTTATAACATCTGAAAAGCTTTTTAATTGTAAAGTATATAATGTTTTACATCATTAAAAAAAAAAAAAAAAAGCCAAAATGCAGCATTTGAGCGAAATCGGTGATTTTTGATTCTCGGCTCTTCCCTCTAATTTCGTATCTAAAAATATCGCCACCCCTTCGAACCTTGCAGATTGAGTCCTCGAACTTGAAGATCAGATCTTTAGATCAAAAGTTATTCAGAGTGGATGAAAAGTTGGTCAGTTTTATAGTTTGTACTCTTTATAATCTGGAAAATGCTCAATATTTTTAATTTCCTAAATTGCTTGCATATTACTTCAGAAAATTTTATACATTCTATAATTCTGAATTCTGAATAATTCTGAATATAATTCTGAATTTCCAATTTCTGAATAAAGGTCATTTAAGCAATTGGATCTGATCATGCATTAAAAAGCTCTCAGAAAATCGATTAATAATAGCTTTTACACTTAATTATCTGCAAGGAAAAGTGGCTTCATTAGGTAAGACTAGTCAGTGAAATAAAATTCTGATTGCTTTACCGTATTAGGTTAAAGCAGTTAATAAACGGTTTTTCTCACAGTTAATACTTTCAATACCATCTTATTTATGGTTACTTGACTTTTTTTGATTGAATTTGGTAAATTAACAATTAAATAAATTGCTATTTAACCATTTCATCCGAAAAATTTCTACAAGTTGTACAAGTATGGTGGTTAGAGTATTTTACAATGATCTCTGTGGTCCTTGGTTCGAACCCTGCCAGCAGACAAAGCATTTTTCTCACATATTTCTCCTGCCAATGCACTTTTGAGACAATGAATATTTGTATTTGCGTGCTTTTGCGTAAGTGTGTATTTGCTTTTTCAATTATGAATACATGGGATTTTCAAATTCGACAATAATATGTTTCGGAGATATTTTGACGAATTTTTGCTCTTTTTATTGAGACTTTTTACTCAGCATAGCTGGACAATTTTTTAAAATTGGTGCTTATCTGGACCCCTTAGTTACTCTTTGTAGGGATTACGTCATTATGGATAGGCCCCTTATTTTCTTTTGCCGTGCGCTTCGTTGTATCACATTGATTGAGCGGTACTGGGGCGGAGGGGGTTAAAAATCCGATTGCGATAATGTCCTTCTTAATTTTATTCTTTTATTGCTCTTTGTTCTTTTTTTTTTCTTATTGCATTTTCTCAAGTTCTCAAGCTCTCTGGGCTTTAAAAAGAGTTTATGCAGGATAATTGAAAACTCAACTTTAATTTTATATATATCAAAATTCAAATAAGTGCATAAGAAAAGAACTTCTACTGAGTTTTGTCCAATGGTCAACATCCAACGGTTCATTGTGTTGGCTTAAGGTACAACATATGATAGCTAATTGTAAATACTTTTGTTTACTATTATGCTTGTTTTCTAAAGAGAAAGTTAGCTTTTTAACTTTCTCAGTGATAACGATCATCAAAGGCATCTAATGAATAAATTTTGCCCCATACATTCAAACAGCTTTGCATGCAGCTAACTTAACTCAATACTTATTATACATTTGTTTTATGACTTATATTAAAAGAGTAATAAATTTGATTGCTATTTAAATGGGTAAATTATAATCATAGTTAAATTAAATTAATAATAATAAACTCTTTTTATTTTTTTAATATTAAGTTTTGATTAAAAAAAATTATGCTTTAATCAGATTCATGCCTATTAAAACTTAATAAATTCTTTTCTCTTCAGTTTTATACAACAGGAAAAATCGGATATTAATTATAACTGAGTGTAACTGATTGTATTATAATTTAGTTCAAAAGAATAATAAATTTGATTTTTATGCAAATGTAAAAAATATGGTGTTAAATTAGCTTTATTGTGATTTAATCATATATAAATGACTTTTTTTTAATAATGTCTGGATAAATGTGATCGTAATGTAAATGGACAAAGAAATCAAATTTGACTTGCCTTGTTGTTTATTTGCTTATTTTTATGACTAATTTTATTTTATCTTTAAGTTTTAATTAAAAAATGCTTTGACAAGATTTATGCCTATCTATAGTTCAAGAAAATCCTTTCATGAATGGTGGACTACCGGTAAAACTTTATAACTTAATAACTTATAAATTAATAACTTATATCTTAATAACTTATAACTTAATAACTTATAACTTAATAACTTATAACTTAATACTTAATACTTATAACTTAATAACTTATAACTTAATAACTTATAACTTATAACTTATAACTTAATAACTTATAACTTAATAACTTATAACTTAATAACTTATAACTTAATAACTTATAACTTAATAATTTATAATTTTATAACTTATATAAGGTGATTAAAAGTTAACGCAATACACTATTTTATAATTTAGTTTCAAAAATAATAAACTTAATCATTATGTAAATAAATTAACAATTCTAATTCATTGCAAGTTCACTGAACAATGAATTCGTTTAAGTGTTTCTGTTTAGATATTTTTACAACTAAATAGAACATTCATTTTTTTAATTAACTAAAATTAATTTTTTCAATAATGCTTCACAATTTAAACTGTAAAATAAATTAATTAAAAAAAAACTATTCTTAGAAAAACATTAAAATTACTAATAGTTAAGGAATAGTCTGATAAAATTAAATTTAGTTTATTATGTTAACTTGCAACACATTAATAAAAAAGGAATGATTTATATTTAAAGATATAAAAAATATCTTTTCAAATTTTATGTTATTAAAAAAACTTATTTTTACTTCAAATATTTTACTAATTCAAGTACCCTTTTGTTTTTGTGTGAACAGATTTTATTGAAAATCATGATGGAACATGAGCAATTTTTTTTGCTTAAAATTATACTCAATATTTCTTAATAAAGAACTATTTTTTAATAAAAAAGAAACTCTTTACGCAAACAAACTTTGCATTTTAAAAGTAATGAAAACATAAAATTCAATTAGTTTGCATTTTCATTTTTAGATAGATGTTCAGCTTGTATTATTACTTGAACTTCAAAACTAATTTACGTCAAAGTTATCATTTTGCATAAATTAAATTATAGATGCATTTGGTTGCATCGAAAATTTTATTCGGATGATTTTAGAAGCTACTCTCCGTTATAATTAAATCTCAAAAAATTCTTCAGTCTCTATGATCAAATGAAAAGGGCTTTCAATCTTAAAGTTTGTTCATATCAATTGTTGCCTCATTATTAGTTATTAATGAATGTCTAGCACAGATGAAAAGTACAAATAGAATAATGATGATAAAACTTTTGGTTATATTTAACAATCTCAAAATTTGACTGCAATATTTCTAAATATATATTATTTCAAGAATTCTGAATATATGTCACAGTTAAAGTAATAAATCAGTATTAATAATTAATAACAGCTTCTTTTGGTCAAAGTAAGAATAGTCGCAAATTATTCTCTTCAACCAGTTATTATTAATGATAATGAAGTTTGGTCAATGTGATTAAACGGTTTATATAGCTTTGGGACATGGGTATGCCTCTTTGTATATGTGTTACGGTTAAAGTGATAAATCCGGTAATTATTAATACTAACCAGTCAAAATTAATAATAACAGCTTCTTATGGTCAAAGTGAGAAATAAGAAAAGGAGATTCCCATATCGTAATCTGTGACAGAGTAATCGCCAAGTCTTGGCAACTTCCAGGCAGTGGCCCACAAGAAATTTAAAAAAAAAAAAAAAAAAAAAAAAAAAAAAAAAAAAAAAAACATCACTGAAGGGAATCAACTTGAAGGGTATAACTTTTAGCCATCCCGGAATGTTTTTTTTCTCTCTCTTTTTTTTTTTTTTTTTTTTTTTGAAAAAAATTTCAATTTTAAAATCAATTTTGGAGCCTTGGCGATTGCAGTTGGCGTGGCAGAAATATCCCCAATAAAAACGTGAAGGAAGTATTGACCGGTTAGTATTAATAATAACCGACTATTCACTTCGAACGTAACATATATGTCAGTTCATTAATTATGAATATATATTATTTCAACAATCGTGAATATATACAATTTCAATAATTATAAATGCATAATATTTTAATAATTATGACACTATAAAGAAATTAACTATGACAGGTACTTTACGTTGTACTAGAGTTGCACAATGGGCTACTGACGAAGGTCTAGGAAACATTCCTGAGGATGATCCAAAGACATACCATCGCAATTTTGTTCCTCTGCAGAGGGGATGGCTCCCCTGCTTTGGTCCCCGCTCGGTCCCTACTTAGGCTTATCAAAGTGGTCACCCACCCACTTACTCACAGCAACCAGTGGTGCTTGACTTTGGTGTTCTACTGGGAACCCTGTCCTTACGATAAGTCTACTGTGGGACTGAAATTAACTATGAGAACGCGTATAAAATTATTTTAACTTTCTCGAACAATTAATTTGAAAAATACGCTGCCGAGGAAAACGAAAAGGAAAGTACTATGAATAATTTTTAAACTAATGATCAGGTTTTTAATTCTAATTTTTAATATTAAATACGGTTCGAAAAAGCCATTTAGGACTTGCTAACAAATCAGGGTTACTTATCAATTTATGATTAGCAGATAGTTACGATATCAAGGACAAAACATAAATTACTTTAAAAACTTAAGTCTTAAAAGCTAGTTTTTTTTAATAACATGTGATAAATCAAGCAGTGTTTGATGCATGCCATTTTTAATTTCGAGGTTCAGTATTGGCACTAGTTGAAAAGAGTTTTTTTTCCGTTAATTTTTAAATGACTTTTGAGTTTTGGGGCAAGCGTCAATTGTGAATATTTATGCCCTAATAACTAATGTGAAACTGGTAGGAAACATCAACTCACAACGGTTCACACTTCCCATCCAATAGAAATTAGAAATGGTGTACGACAGGGAGATGCCTTGGCATGTTTTCTCTTTAATCTAGCATTAGAAAAAATAGTAAGGGACTCAAACATCAACACCCGAGGAAATATCTTCAACAAATCAGTTCAAATATTGGCTTTTGCTGATGATTTAGATATTATCGCTAGAACGCAGACAGCACTAACACAATCCTTTTTAAGTCTGGAGAAGGAAGCCATTAAGATGGGATTAAGAATCAATGAAAATAAAACTAAATATATGCCCTGCACAAAATCTGGCTATAAAGGAACACAGTTTGAAATTGGAGCATACAAATTCGAAGCCGTTGATAGCTTCACCTATTTGGGGTCTAAGATTAACAACAAAAATGACACTACACAAGAAATACACACGAGAATCACGATGGCCAATAAGTATTTTTATGGCCTAAGAAAATATCTTAAGTCAAGCCTAATAAAAAGAAAAACGAAAGTGTTACTCTATAAATGTCTTGTGTTACTCTATAAATGTATGATCAGTGCTTGCATACGCATGTGAGACCTGGACAATGACCCGTGGAGATGAAAATATGATAGCTAGTTTTGAGAGAAAAATACTGTGAAGCATTTTTGGTGGAATAAGTAAAAACGGTACCTGGTTTAGAAGATCAAATACGGAACTCTACAAAGCATATAAAGAACCTGATGTCATTAAATTTATCAAAATTCAAAGGATTAAATGGGCAGGCCACATTATAAGAATGGAGGATAGCAGGACAACCAAAAAAGTTTTCTGTGCCAGGCCAACAGGTACAAGAAAAAGAGGACGACCAAACCTAAGATTTTTAGACTGCCTTGAAAAGGACCTACAAATTTTAAAGATAATTAACTGGAGAACCTTGGCTAAGGGAAGAATGTCTTGGCATAGGCTTGGTGAGAAGGCCAAGGCCCATCCTGGGCTGTCGTGCCAATGAGAAGAAGAATATTGAAGCTTTAATTTATTAAACATAAAAATAATTGCATCATTTTATACATGGTAGAAAAATAATGAAACAATTATACACTGAGACTTTCTCTGTATATTTAAAGGTTTAACGCAGTATTGCTTATAGAATGGTTTCTCAGTTTTTCCGTCCTAATCATAAGCGGATAACCATAAGTTTAAACTAAAATTTGAGTTTTCTCAATAAAGTTTTGCTATTTTATACGTTAACTTTACCTTTGAAATTAGTTTCTGCACGAAGAAAAAAAAGTCTGGTAAAATTACCGCCCTGCACAGTAATGGCATTTTCGGTTAAGAAAAAATATTTCCGGTCAGTAAAACCAAATTAAATCATACATTTGGTAAGTTTTTTATTTCATATGGAGATGGTTTACCGAAAATTCCAATTATTTTTAACATTTATTAGGAAAAAAACACATTCATTTGAGAAAAAAAAACTGAAAAGTAAATTTGACCACTTAAGTGGTTTTTACTGCCATGCTCTAAGGTATCAAGTTAAATTACAAAATTTTAACAGACTTACCGAATTTTATCACTCAATATACAACCACATTTCATTGTTAATTTTACCAAAACGCTTCTCTAATAATTATCGAATATTTTGATGTTCCCATAGATCCAGAGACACGGTAAACTTTACTATATTTACTTTTCAGCAATAATTTTATGGTTTTGAACATCGCATAAATAAAACTGAGATTAGAATTTATCATCAAATTGATACTCTACTTGATTATATTTCTTTCGACTTAAATTTAAGGGAAGTTAAGTTACGAATGGCAACAAGGTGGGCAATTATATTTTTGACCATCTTCACACTTAATTATGATTCCAATATATGAGACTTCTAAGATAACGACAAATTCAGATTTTTCTTCATAATAAAAAAATGGAGCAGCAGTGGCTCTAGGGAGTAAAACCCAGATTCAAATCCAAGTGGTAGTTGGATGGTACGAATTCTGCTCGCACTGGCCACAGTACTTACGTAAAATATTCTCAGCCGTTGGCGGATCATGGGTTAGAATTCCCTTGTAGATAGCCTAACCGTAAGAGGTTTTCAGGTCAGATTAAAATTCAGAATTAGGTCAGTTGTTCAACTGCACTTATAAAATGAAATAAAATTAATAAAATCCCTGAGATGACTCATTATACTCACCAACCATAGTGCTGACATAAAATATTCATATCTAACAAATCCACATCTTTTTTTACATAGATATTTCATCCGCTGACATTAAATATCCACATGACAACAGATTTACTTCGTAGTTTTCGCAGCGAAAACATGTTGCCATAGGGTTGAAATCCGTTGAGACTTCAGATTTACTTCGTAACTTTTACAGATCAAACTTGTTTGGGTGTGATAAATAACCATTATGTCTACGAATTTTTTTCGGTGGTAGTTTTTAAGCAGAAAACTTGCTCGTGTGTGGTAAGAAACCATACACGATTTAGGGATTATTTCGTATCTTTTACGGTTTTGCATAACCAATCCAACTTCTGGGTTGAAACAGTAAATTTTTCAAGATTTTTTTTTATTTTGCATTGTACTACAAGGTCATTTAATAAAAAAAATCAAACGCACTGATGAAAACAATTAAAAAGGGAGAAAGTTTAAAAAAAAAAAAAAAAAAAAAAACTAAAATAAGTTAAGCTTTTACGTAAATAAGACATCAGATGATAGCTAAGCTCTTCGCAGACACCTCTGGAAATCAGTGGCCTGCCTTTGACGTCGTAAGGTGGTAGTGCTGCGATAAGTTTGTGTAGAGTACCTCTTTTGCCAGCCGAAGCTTGCAGCGTAAAAACGTTTGAAGCATCGTAGCTTGCCTCAATCCTTTTTTTAAAATTTGTTTGTTTTCCCATGGTTAGTATGGCCTATCGTCATCGTGTAGACGATGCTACAAGATGGCGAATAGTTGGAAGATTCAAGGTGGGCAAATCGCAGTCTACCTGTTGTAGGGACATCAGGCTTTCAGAGAAATGTTGTGTCATCATTGTGGAAATAGTTCAGAGTCACAGGATCAATGGCTCACTGATTAGGTCAAGGCAACAAAAGGGAAACAAAGCCAGCTCAAAATCGTTATATAAGACTTTTAGTCAAAAGAGATAGCGCAGTGACACAACTGTCTCTCAACCTATGTAATGCAACAGGAACATTCATTTTCCGGATAACGGTAGTCCACAAACTGAATGCAAGAGACCTATATGCCACGTGCTTTGTAGTCTGTATTCCCTTGACTGTAAACCACCAAAAAGACCGTCTATCATGGTGCAGAGAACACTTGTCTTGGACAGAAGATGATTGGGGGTGGGTTCACTTCAGTCGTGTCAGCATCTGGAGAGAACCCGAGAGTCAATATCTGACCTCTAAAATTGTCGAAAAGAACTATTATAGTTGAGTTGGTCCGATGGTCTGCTCAGGCATCATGGCTGATGGGCATACCGACCTTTAGTTGTTTCATAGAGGCACTCTGACCTGTCAGCGATATAGAGACAAGATCCTTACAACCTAAGTAAGACTTTTTCGTGGAGCATGTGGACCAAATTTCATCCTAATAGCAGTTCCTCAGTTAGTGGGTGAATTGTTCCAATCAGAAGATATTTGGCAGTTGGAGTGGTCTGTTATGTCCCTTGGCCTTAATACATGGGAAGCTCTTGGGAGCTCATTTGCAATGCAAAGACCAGTTCCAACAACCATTGATGAGCTATAGGGCGTCTTCTTGCAAAAGTTAATAGAGTTGTCACATGGATTGATAAGAGCCCTATTAAACATTATGGAACAAAGATTCGAAAATTGTGTAGCTATTATAGGTGATCATACATCCTATTAGATGTGTTTTACTCTGATTGACAGGGTGTCGGTCAGCTGCTGAGCTGAATAAGTGATCAGTTTCTTATGTAGAGTACCGATTGCGCCAATCTTCGTTTTCCCATATGTTGGTCTTATATCTGAAAATATTATAACCAGGTTTTATTTGCTTTGTTAGTTTTTTATTGTAAAAGAAAATATTTAAACTTTAAATGTCTTCACCTGTGTAAACTAGATGGAATTGTTCCGTAAACATTAGTTATATGTATGTTAATTTTAATAAAAATTCATATTTCTTAAACTATTTCCATGATTTTTAACTAATTTCTTTATTAGCGTGGGGGAAGAAAAGGAAAGAAATTGTTTTTATATAATACATTTTCGCATTGCTCTTGAAAAAAAATCGACCACGATTCTATTTAAACAGGCGAAATAATAATTATTAGGTCATTATTTACATCTTCAGTTAGTCTATCATTGTCCTTATCATAACGAAATTCAAGAAGGACTAGAGTAAAGAAGAATTAGTATTTAGTATTGATTTTAAAATACAATGTAATAAACTAGCCACGCGCTTATTTGCTATTCTTCTTCTAATATTGTCGTTGTAGCGAAACTTACGATGGAGTAAAGAAGGAGTAGTATTTAGTGTTGAGTTTTAAATGAGCAAAAAATTTTTAATAGGATTTGTGTTTCCTCGTCTGTTAATGTCTTTATCATAACGAAACTTTCAAAAGAATTGGGTAAAGATAGAATGGTAATTTGTGTTGACTATAAAATGCACAATAAATATGCTAAACGAGTTATTGCTATTCTATTATTGTCTTTATCATAACAAAACTTTAAAAGGAGTAGCGTAAATAAGGAACAGCATTTAGTATTGAGTTTAAAATGCGCGATAAATTTGTTATGATATGTTTTGCTATTCTTCGTCCATCAATGCCTCTATCATCATGAAACTTAAGAAGGAGTGGGATAAAGAAGGAATGATATTTAGTATTGAATGTGAAAATGCGCATTTGTGCTTTAAAAACGATACATATCGTAATTATAGTTAGTGAACTTTTGATATTTTTTTCTGTTTTATACACTGTTTAAATTTTAAAACGCGTCAAATCATGTTGTAAGTTTTGCAATAATGTTTTCACTTTTCTAAGAATTGCCTTATTATTTATATATAATATAAATTACTCTTTTTAAACGCAGCTAAATTTGAGCAAAAGCGTGGTTCAATTTAACACCTTATTCTAACAAATTTACTCTATATCCTCCTTTCGTGTTCTAAGTTGAACTCATTTTTTCAAAAGTGTATCACCATACTTATTTTCTTGTTGAGTTTTTATTTATCAAATAGCATTCCAAAATTTATAAGTTGTTATTTATACATTATAGCTGTTCTAAAATTATATTATGAATCGAAATGCCTTCAAAATTATTTATTTTTAACTTCGATATTTTGTTTCAGAGGATTTGTCAAATAGTGTGAGTATATGTCCAGAAATCAGGCCAGGTGAAGATGATCTTCCAGGTATTTATGATATATGATATTTTAAAGTATATTTTTTTGATCAAATGTCATCTAAATTATGTCTTTTTATTTATTTGCTATGAGGATAACTAATATCCTTTTATATTTCGCGTAATATGAAACAGCAAATTAACAAATTAAATATTTTACTTCATTTTTATTATCACCCTTTTGCGTTTGTAAAGATGAAGACTTTTAATCGAAGTTCCGACCATTTTCCAAATAACTCAAATTTAATCTTTATACCTGATATTAATGCAACCTTTAATCGTTTCTTGATCGACCAGAAGTTTAATTTATCTACTAACAATCATAATCAACATCTACCTTCACCAATAATCCCTATATTTTTAGAAAAATTATTCAATATACGATTCTTCATTTTTGCTCTAATATGAATTAAATGATTTTTCCCGGTTTGGCTGTTTAGTTCATTTGAAAACCATAGTTTTTAATTTTTATATAGAAATATAAAAATATAGAGAATTATAAAATCATAGAGAGTTATAAAAATATTGAGAATTATTAAAATATTTATGCATAGTTTTTAATGATTCATATTTATGCTTATTTTAATTTTGCATATTTATGATAGGATTTACTGAAATAAATTATTCGCATTGCAATCAATTATATTTATTTTTTGAGTCCCACAAAATATGTATTTCGGGCTGAAATAATATTGAATAATTACTACTTTTTTTTAAACTTAAGTTGCATACTCAAACTGATATAGCATTTTATGGTCTGAAGTAAAAAGTTTTTTGTTAGTTAGTTATGATTATTAAATTTATGAAGCATTCGTAGGGCACAAATTATACAAAATGTTTAAGAGTTTTTATCAAAAATAATTAACACTAGAAAGACGGAAAATTAGTATATACCTATATTGCCGAAAAGCAGTCAAAATGACTAGATTGTGAATGCGTCAATAAATTTGTTTAAAATTAATTTTTAAAATTTTTCATATTATTTACAGTTCTGTAACAAGTTATTAGTAAATATTAACAATAAAAAAATTATATGTTGTTCAAAAAGTCACAAAACTCTAAGAAATTATGTCATTGTATACATCATTGTTTTTCTAATTGAAATTAAAAGCAGTCAAAATGACTTCCTTAGGCAATCTAGTGTTAACAAATACATTTACGTTATTTTAGATTAAAATATGACAATATTTTTACTTTCCTAATTTTTTGACCCCGTCCAAATTTTGCAGATATGATTCTGTCAAAAAAAAAAGACAATAAAACTATTATAATAAGTTTTGAATTGATTTGTCTGCAACATAAAGATTTCTTTTTAATTTGTTCATAAATTGTTTTTAATTAGGTGCATCTACTTTTTCAACCAATGAAAAGAACATATTTTTCTGTAGACGAATTGTTAAATCAAAAGATGAAAGCAAAATTGTTAATTTACGTGAACTCAATGTACGATTCTTAGAATCAATTTTATCCGGTATTTGATCTCAAGAACACGTTCATGGAACATATGGCATTGCTTTTATTTATATATTTCTTAACTTATTGCTAGTTCCTGTTTATTAGTATTAGTATTTTTAACTAATTACAGATATAGTGATAATTGTTTGTAGCTTTAATAAGGTGCCACGTGGACCATTATTATTGGGTGAACTGATATTTCTTTAGTTTGAATACAGAAGACTTGCACGGGAATATGATCTAATTTAACAAAAGTCTAAGGATTAAAGTACAAAGTCGAACTTTTATTATAAGGATAGCTAACCTTTCTTAAGATTGTATAAAGAAAACAGTGATCATGTTTGATTGGAAACTATGAACACGTGAACATCTAAACTGTTCTTTCTTAAATTTGAATACAAAAGACAATGCTGCTATTAGGATAAGGATCCATTAGGATTAGTTTCTAAGGATTAATATGGTAAATTGCATCTTACTAGAGGGTGAACTAATCTTTCGTCAGATTGAATTCAGAAGATAATGGTCCAACTTGAACGGTATAAAGTCTAAAAATATAAAAAAAGATAATTGGTTTGCAAAAGCATAAATATAAATACAAATATTGAAAAATAACGGGTTAGAAAAATCATAAATAAAATAAACAAAGTACTCAAAGAGATAAACAATAAAATAAAAGCAGACGATAAAATTAGAAGTCAATTTTTAGAACGATAGAGTTGTTGGTTTCCTTTAGATTAGTTTTGTTTGGAATTTGAGTTCCTTATATCCCGCTACGGGTTTTTCTTGTTGTTTTATGATTGTTACTGTTTGTGTTTCTGAATAAAAGTTTTTTTATAACGAAAAAATAGTGCGTGGAGTCCCTCCGCGCGGAAGAAGTTAAACTTCGTAACCTGCGACGTTAATTGTAGAAGAATCAGCAGTCGAAGAAGGATCGCTAGTTCTATTCAACGACTCTTTTTTCTGCTCCGCTCGCTTCCGTGCTCTGTAATAACGGTAATATTGTGCATTTTTCCCTCGTAGACCTCTTGAACCAGTGGAAGTGCTTGTGGTTGCTTCATCGTCTCACCATGGAAAATGTATTTGCATTAATAATGTATGTGAATGTGCCATAATGTAATTTCAAAAGAGAAAACCTAACAATCAATTGATATTCACAAGAGACGTACCTTGACATAACCTTAAATCCGTCGCATTGTCCGTGGGATTGTTTTCACTCATTTTTTACAACTGTTATCCACTAAATTTGAAAATAAAAAATACTACCCTTTTAAATTGTATGTGTATCAAATCAAACTAAAAAAATATTTATAGAAAAACAATACTTTTATGACTTTTATTATTTTTATGCTAGTGAGAACCAAAACAACAAGGAAATGAATGAGGGAAAACTGGATCCTACCACGTGATTTTTCGGCCAATAAAAATGTAGCGTTAAACGTTTAACGCAACCTTGTTGGAAGTCGCATAAGAAGTATAACTTCAGAAACTGAACAGTTCTTTATTATAGCTTGATGTGCTACAACGGGAATATGATCTAGTTTAACAAATTTTCAAAGATTCATTAAATTTGCTTATCATGGTTCAAAGCTGAATCAAATTTACTACTCATCTACATTTTTGAAACTATACATTGAAACTAAAATAATTAAGAAATTAAAAATAAGAATATATTAATTAATAGCTTTGTGAAAATGCATTATTTTTTCGCATTATTTCAATTGTCTTTAAAGAAAAAATCAGTGTGCTCTCATAAATATTTTTCTGAAACGAGGTAGGAAATTTGATTTCGACATTGTATTTTTCAGTAACGTTTTATTTATATTTCAGGTTTTGATTTTATTAGAAAATTCCGACTAGACGATTTCGAATTCGATTTCCCCGGAGTGAAGAAAGTAAAAGGATCTAATCGAATGCAAACGGCGTACAGACTTTCAAAGAGAGCAGATTTAAGTTTACCAACAAGGTAAAGATTTTTAAACCATGTCTAGAATATTTTTATTAAATCCAAGTTTGAATTTATTTGAATTTTGTAAAATGTAATGTAAATAATTTTATTTGATTTAAAAACTAACAATATAATAATTATTTGAAAAATTAGGAGAAAAGTTAATTCCATAGTTAGTTTTCTAATATAACAAATTGAATTTTAGTTCTTGATTATTTTGAATACAATATTTTCAAATGTAGAGTCATTTTATGTTTCACTTGTTAGTGTAGTTACCATTTTATACTTTAACGAGAATGTTTCATGAGAATGTTCATGTAACAATATTTTTAAATGTAGAGGCATTTTAAGTTTCACTTGTAAGGGTATCAGTTTATACTTTTATAAGAATGTCTCATGAGAATGTTCATGTAACAATATTTTTAAATGTAGAGATATTTTAAGTTTCACTTGATAGAGTATCAGTTTATACTTTTATGAGAATGTTTCATGAGAATGTTCATGTAACAATATTTTTAAATGTAGAGGCATTTTAAGTTTCCCTTGTTGGGGTATCAATTTATACTTTTATTAGAATGTTTCATGAGAATGTTCATGTAACAATATTTTTAAATGTAGAGATATTTTAAGTTTCACTTGATAGAGTATCAGTTTATACTTTTATGAGAATGTTTCATGAGAATGTTCATGTAACAATATTTTTAAATGTAGAGGCATTTTAAGTTTCCCTTGATAGAGTATCAGTTTATACTTTTATGAGAATGTTTCATGAGAATGTTCATGTAACAATATTTTTAAATGTAGAGTCATTTTAACTTTCCCTTGTTAGTGTACCATTTTATACTTTTACGAGAATGTTTCATGGGAATGTTCATGTAACAATATTTTTAAATGTAGAGGCATTTTAAGTTTCCCTTGTTGGGGTATCAATTTATACTTTTATTAGAATGTTTCATGAGAATGTTCATGTAACAATATTTTTAAATGTAGAGATATTTTAAGTTTCACTTGATAGAGTATCAGTTTATACTTTTACGAGAATGTTTCATGAGAATGTTCACGTAACAATATTTTTAAATGTAGAGGCATTTTAAGTTTCATTTGTAAGGGTATCAGTTTATACTTTCATAAGAATGCTCTTAGATGTATGTATACGTTGTTGAATTATAGAAGAATTCACTTTTTTTAAAATTTTTCAGTGGCGTTCATGTTTAAAAGATAATATTGCAAAAATAGCTTAAAATATGTTTTTTTCTATCTAAATAAATCTATTGATCACTTCTTGAAGAAAAATATGCGTATTTTTTTGCTTGTTTCGACGTTTATTTAACACCAATCCGCCTGAGGGGTATGATTACTCCTAAAAAAACTTTAATTCCATGAAATCATTCTTTCAATGTTTATCCAATTTTTAAGAAATTGTAATAACATGTATATTACTGATGTAATTTACGTTGCGCGCAATATTTTTAAAATGATTTTTACAAAACAATGCTAGACAAGAAGAAATTCCTTGTAATTTGAAACGTATGATTTATTTAATCAAAATCTATAAAACACAAAAACAAAACTCTTACGTGAAATTTATTCTTTAATGTAGTAGTGCATGCTGTTAAATTTTATCAAAATCACACAAAAGTTAAGAAAACCCTACGTGTTCAGAGCTTATAAAATGCGCGTTTTTTAATTTGTTTTTTTTATTTGTTTATTTATGACTTATTTAAGAAAATATGATTCAATGCGAGTGACAAATCACAAAATTCACTTCAATGAAAAACTAATTATCTCAATATAAAATTTTAAAAAAAAAATTTTTGATGAAAAATTATAGGTAACTCAGGAGATAGAGCGCTCTTTTTCTAGTGAGGTGAACCGAGTTCGAATCGCAGCGATGGCTGGTCGATACGAATTCCGCACTCGGCTCGCACCGACCACAGTGTTGACATAAAATATCCTCAGCGGTAGATCAATCATAGGTTAAAGTCCCCTAGATTAGCCGTGGGAAGTTTTCCGAGTTTACATAACGCAAATGAGGGTTAGTTCCATCAAAAAATTCTCCACAAAGGCAATTTCTGACAATACTTGATCCTGGAGCTTTATTGTCTTTTGGATCGGGTTCAAAATTACAAGGCTACGGAGAATATTGGTAGTCGTAAACACAAAATTGGGTCAGCAGCTCAAATATTGTTATAAAATTCAAAAAAAGTTCTGAACTAATTAGTTAGCTTTCATAAGATTACCCTCTTAAACCAACGAACCCCAACTCATAAAAGAAAATGTTTCAATCTAAGTCCTTTAAACCATTCTTAAAATTACCTCTTTGTACAAGAAAAACCGATAGCTATATAAAAAGTTGTTTAGATGTTCCGTTGTTTCCTTCGCACCATACATTTTTGCAGAATAAGTGTAGTTTTAGAATTTTTGTGCCAAATTTTTGTACCAAAATTAAGTGATACTATTCTTCGCAAAATAAGATCCAGACAAAATTTCAAACAATGTCGAAAATACACAGGATCAAGGAGACTTTGCTGTGGGAAAATAAAGTAAATATAGATACACTGTATAAAAGTGTGGTAAAATTGTGGTGAAAAGTTACAATTTGTTACAAATTGTGGTAAAAAGTTACATCAGTCAGAGTGCCGATGTTTTCGACTGTAAAATCCGTTTTTACCAGAACATGTTACAGAATAAAAAAATATGATATACCATAATTTTTGCGGTAATAACTACCGAAAAATCACAGAATCACTCTAATTAAATAAATATTATTGTAAAAATTACTACATAATACTTTACGGCATAATGGATTTTGTAAATGATGCACTCGAGGTGACGGTACATTATACCGTAATTTACTATTGAAATGTTTTTCTGCTTTGAAGATACATCGTTGGATAGTTAAAAGGATTCTAACATAATACTAAAATGTTCAAAATGCAGGGAAGTTAATTACAAATATAATTCTGAACATGTTCAATTCTTGATTTTTCTTTTATGCCAATGTAAAAAGACAGATAATTATAATGCTGTAATAAAAATAATAAAAATAATTCACGAGAGAGCAAAAAGGACATAAATTTTCTGAGGTGAAATGTTCTGGCATTTGTATAACTAAAGTGAGGTAAAAATTATTAATAATTAATAATTGAAATCGAGTTCTCAACAGTTTGTCAGAGACAATTCCTCTAAATACATATTTTATTTGTAAACTTTTGATTCGTTAATGGGAGAGAAAGTGGGATCTCTCTGAAAAGATTTCGAAACAAAATACATCAATGCGCTGATATTAATAAAAGACAATAAAAAATGTGTTTGATTTACAGCTTGATTTTGTTTTATATTCAAATTGTTTTTCTTATCATTCAAGTGAGAGAATATTGCCTTACACTTATAAATTTTTCAAAAAAATGCAACTTTACAGCTTTATTCATGCATTAGGGAAACTTATTTATGCAAATACACTATTTTTTGAAACATAACATTAATGGATTAATTTTACAAGGAAAAGCAAAATAGTTTATTTATGCGTTCATTTGCATAAATACATTATGCATTCTTTTGCTTTTATTTATAGATAAAAATCTAAATTTTTATTTATATTTTAAAACATTAATTAGCATTAAATTCTACTCTAATGATAATTATTATTATTCTTTTTAAAGATAAAATATTTAGTTTCATGTTATGTATGCAATATATAATTAGAAAATTTAACGTTACTTTCATCTAATTTGGTAATTTATATTCTTGTTTTAATTACAGATGAGTTTTACCCAGATTTGTTTTCAAGAAATAGAATTCAAAGATTGCATTCTTAAAATCACCCTCTATTTAAATTTATATGCTTAACTTTTTGACCCGGCTGTGTAGGGGTCAGGAAGCTGACTTCACAGCAGAAAGTTACTGGGTTCAAATCCTGGACAAGGCATGGATGTTCTCTTATTAACTATATCATCTATCCCTACTGTGTAAGCATCGTTGGCTCGCCTAATATGGGGCCCCTTTAAGAGTGGTCAGCAAATCTGACAAACGAGTCTTACCTGAACTAACTGTAACTTACCCCTAACTGTAAATCGGTTGAGCATTGGGGAAAAAAACGTAAGCGCTGTTAATTAATAAAACTAAATGAATTCATTCCAATCTTTGCCATTTCGTTCTCAAAGAAATTTAAAAAATTAACTAAAAATTAATTACCCGTTTTAAAAGTTTAATTATTTTTATTTATATATATATTTTTTTTTCCTAAATTTTATTTTTAAAAGAAAATTATAAAGAAAATTCAATTAAATTGGAAGTAACCTGTAGTAATTTCTTAAAATCTTTTATTTTTTTAAAAAAGAAAATAGTGCGAGAATAAACAAAATCACGTTTCCCATTTCACCATTTCAGAGAGATTAATAATAAAATTGTTTTTAATATTGAAGGAATATATCTAACCAGCAAAAGTTCCAGACCATCTAAATACCAAACTCTTCGTATAATGTATAATGTTAGATTGAATAGTTTAAAATTGGATATGAAAGTTTGAATTGTAAGCAAGTCTTACTGAATATTGTCCATCTACTTTTTTTCAGATCTATATTTCCAATTGGATTGCCAGAAGAATTTTCTTTCGTTGCAACTTTCCGAAAGAAAAATGGTCGCAAGGATCCATGGTTTCTAATTAGAATCAACGATATCTTAAGCAAACCTCAGTTTGGAATCACTCTCAATCCGAGGAAACAAATGCTGGAATTTTACTCATTGGATTTTGAAGGAAAACTACAGACAGCACGTTTCGGAAATGTTGAGGTAAAAAAAAAAAAATCTTTATCGGTAATGTTCTGTTATAGTATCATTTTCACAGGGTATTTGAAATGCACGTAAAACGGTCAAATATCTCAAAAAATACTTATAAAATCTAACTTCAATAATACGCTTATGTGGTTTATTTTTTAAAAAGGTATTTAATGATACCAATCTCGATCACCTGCCTCAACATTTAGATATTTTTGGTATTGTTATTGTTGTGAGTTTGGTGTTGGTATATATATATATATATATATATATATATATATATATATATATATATATATATATATATATATATATATATATATATATATATATATATATATATATATATATATATATATATATATTTATTATTTTTTTTTTGTCGCATGCCTGTTTAGGCAGTGGGGGCGCGATTGTTCCTGTTTTTCAGTGGCGCCATCTATGGCCAGGAATTCGACTTCTGCCACGCCATTCACGCAACCACAACCCGTTTATAGGGCACATTCACACACAAAGGAGAAAGGGTATAGAACACACAGAGAGAGAAAGGAACATCCATGCCTTGCCCGGAATTTGAACCCAAGACCTTTCTGATGCAAGGACAGTTCCCTGCCCCCCTACACAGGCCGTTCGGTTGGTGTTGGTATTGTTGTCGTGATTGACTTTAGCATACCGAGGAAAAAAAAGTATGGTCAAAATTACCAGAACACGGAAAAATTTACCGTATTTCTGGCTATATGGGAATGTCAAAGACTCGGTAATTTTTACCGAAGAGCTTAATATTAACTATAAAAAATTATTATGTAATAGTTGAAAAAATTTGGTTAATATAGTAATTTTATACTGATAGCCCTAGACCATGACATAAAAACAATTTATTCACTTAAATTTTCTTTTAAGATTTTTAATCAATTATGCAGTAATAAGAATTATGGTTTTAAAATTCGGAATTTCCAGCTAATCTTTACCATAAAAACGAAAAAATGACCAAATGAATGATTTAAACACCGTGTATTTTGGTTTTATTTACCAGAATTATGTTTGTTTATTTTTAAACCAGAAACGTCATTACCATACCTTACGGTAATTTTACCTGACTTTTTTTTTCTCCGTGAATCATTCCAAAGTAATTAACTAGTCTATTTTTATTTATTTTTCAGTACTTTTTTGTGTTTCTATTTCTTGAAGTATTTTTATTCTAAATATTAACCATTTGACGATTACAGCGTCATCTGTTAACTAAATTGTGAATATTTGATAGTCAAATTAGGGAAAGAAGCTAAATCTGCAATAATAACGTAGAGGAACATACGTACGATCTTTTTTGAATTTTGGGATTTAAGTTTGAAATCATTGAAATTATCCTTTCAAAATATTTAACTAATGAATTTTTAGATTTTTTTTAACCCAATTTTCTTTTGATATACGTTGTCTGCTCCAAACTTTTCGGGCATCGTATCTTGTACTATGGTAAGCGGATGCTTAGAAACATCAAAATATTTCTTGCCTTTAAAAATCCGTGCCTAGGAAAAATTACAATATTCTATATTGTTATTTCTATATTGTTATAAGTGTTCATATACCCCATTGCCAACAAAGTTGAGATTTTCAAATTTGGTTTGTGAATACTCAATAAAATTCATTTTCTATGAATTTCTCTAACTTTATTTGTGTTGTTGTTGTTTCTAATGCTACTTGCTGCACCGGCAAGCCTGCTAGGTGAAACCGAGCAAATTTAAGGCAGGGTGTGAGTTTCTCGTTTTTCAGTGGCGCCATCTATGGTCAAGAATTCGACTTCTGCCACATCATACGTCACACCCGTTTATAGGGCGAACCCATTCATACATCAATTCATTCATACACAGATCGGAATTTTGACCTGAATCAGAGAACGATCGATCTCTAATCCAGTACCCCCAGAGGTATCGATTTGTTATGAGAACATGGAGGATTTTTGCGACTCGACAAATTTAAAGTGCATCAGTGCTTTATTTGTTAGCTTTATTTACAAGAAAAGTTTAAAAGAAAGGGTAATTGTTATTGATTGTTTAAAAATTATTTTGGAAACTTTGATACCTTAAACTTCTAAATATATTTGTGGTTATTAAATTATTGAAGAAAATCTAATAATTATAATAATTAGGTCAGTCTTCCAAGAACGTAACAGGGAAAATTGACTGCTTTATTAAGTTTTAAATTCTCAGCTTTGTCATGTATAGTAACATCAAGATATGCGTACAAAACAAAAAAGTTTCTTTAAATTGTTTTTCTTATAAGTCCAGTAGAATAATTTAAAGTTATATGTTTAACAGCTAAGCAGAAATATGTTAAACATGTTAATAACCCTTTAAAAATTATATTGTTTTTCAAAGGTCACTTAATATGATCTTTTACTAAAACCTTTATTTGTAAATAATATTTAAAAGAGACAAGAAAACAGATTTTAATTTCAAAAATTGGAACTTTGATTCCTATTGATAATTAGATTTTAAAGATACCTGTTGCATTTTTTTAATTATTTACTTTCTAAAGATATTTCGTAGTGCATAGTTTTCTACATTCATTAATATTTTTTATGATTCATCTTTTTGCAAAATTATACTTTTAGTTTTTTGTTTCATCTCATTTTTATTCATATATCCTTTTATTTACTTTTCCTTTTTTTGCAAGGGTCTCTTTTTCATCTCAGCCTAAGAGCCGGTATTGTGTTTTTGTTTCGCTTCTTTTGTTACTTCCCTTTCATTCGTATTAATAACATTTGTATGGTTGTCTTACTTTTTTTTTCATAACTAAGCTCCCATTTTTCTGCACATATTTCTGCTTATCATTTTTTACAAATTTATTCTGATGGTATTTATCATCTTTCTTTATTTTTCTTCTTGATTTCTTTCCCTTCTCTCTGAAGGAAATGAAAGATTTCTGGTCAAATTCGTATCAAAATTACTGCATTTATTCGAAAAAATATTTTGTTTTGGTTTTTGAAAGAACATTATAATATGTAATGAGTTGTACTATTTTGAAGTCCAATAAGGAGACCCATATGTTCCTTTTTATTATTTAACTCAATAATTCATTTATTTCAGTTTAATGACCACGCGTTTTCAATTTGAAAAGATTTCTTAATTTTTTGCAAACAATGCTATACATTGTAAATACAGTGGTGTAGTAGCTTATCGAATTCGGGGTTGAACAACCCAATAAAAAATACGAAGGAACTTTTTATGTACTTTAGCATCCAAATAAGAGTCTCGGTGCTACCATCTAGTGTGGCAGAAACTAGACGTCCAAATTAACATGGCCAACGGTATCTCACCCATTGTGGTGGTCCTGAAAGAATGGATACCACTTCTGGAGAACGCTCTAAGTCTGCTCATGTGTGCGCACTTGTACAGCTCATTGGAAATAAAATAAAAACTTTTTATCTCAAGTTAACATCAAATCGAGTGCTCATATGCATTATTAACCCACTGGCAGTTTAGCAGATGGATAAAATCGGGAGAATGTTTCTCCCAAATATGCAATCTAATAGCCTAGAAAAACTGGTTTTGCTATGCGTAGACGACTGCAGGTTAAAATACGACATTTTACGGGCAGAAGCGGCGGTGGGTTAAGCATATGCTTAACTATAACTTCCAAAATAAAATACATTCGCAAGATTCATGAATTATTTCCGCTTTTGAAACCTCCAATTTTAGCGTTATTTAACTGTTTTCAGTAAATTGTTTAATATCTTGTATGAAAGGGCGGGAGCTTGTGCTTGGTTTGTTCGCTATTATACAATTACAGAAACTAAAGTTCGCCGTTACAAAATGTGTGCGTATTTTCAGGCATATAGTAAAGATAACTGTATTTTAATTTTTAAAAAAATCCGCCAATCGTATTAAATGATTTTACAATATTTATTTTCTCACCGCTTTTGTTTTTTTATGCCTAATTCTCATTCGTCTCAGTATTTTCTTAGTGCTTTAGGTGTGTTTTACGGACAAATAAAGTTTCGTTACTAATCAGGGAGTATGCGCTTTCTAAACTAAATGTTCCCGCTTTAAATTGTACTCATTAATGTTAAATGTTACAATTCAAAATTTGGATGAATTCATTCAAGCGGCTTTCACCAAATAAAACTTTTTTAAAAATATGTCAGTTTGTAAAATACTTTTACTCAAAACTTTTTCAGCGGACTTCGTTCGAAACTTTTCTCAAAACCTGTTCTTTTGTATATTATTTATAATACCTGAAAGAAATATAAGAGTAGAATTATTAGAAAGAAATATAAGAGTAGAATTATTAGAAAAATCTAAGTGTAAGGAATACTGAACAATGTTCCTATTTAAGTTCATAATACATCGGTCTACTTACCGGGCAATAGACCATACTACACTGTTAGTTTTTTTTATCCTGGAAAATCTAGTTATTATTAATAATGCTTGGAGATAAAAAAAAATTATTTTCTTATTACAGAAATTAAAATAAAATATGAACCTAATCATGTTTCATAATATTTCGGTTAATCGTTTGACAATGTATACAATATAGAGCCTATGTGAGAAATGTTTTATCATTTCATGATTTTTAATTTAATTTTCAGGATTGCATACAACTCTGGCTTTTCAAACCTTGCCGGTAACACACACTGTTAACAATAATACACATTCAATCCTTATTGTTGTTTTTTTCTGACCATTGTAAGAAGTAGTACAGGCTGCAAAAAAAAAATTGTTTTTGAAACTGCATAATGTGCTTTCTAAAAATACTTACAAGATCATTGTATTACGAAAAAATTAAGGTAAAAATATTTGAAAATAGAGAGATTTCGCAAAGCGTTACGGTTTTCCCTAACTCGAACGCTAGTGCTTTTTGAGCTCGGCCGTACACGTGAAAAAATTTCCCTATAGGTTGGAGTATCGCTATGTGATAAAAGGTAACCGCAGTCTTACGTCAGATGTAGTCGTACGTTTACCGTAGGCTTACGTCAACTGTACGATTTACGTAAGACCAGCTCTAATCAAAATACCTTTAATACATTTCAAGAGAATCTTAAGAGTATATCCAATAAAAAACAATTAAGCTCATTCTTACGCTAGACGAAATGAGCTGCTTTAAGAAATAAAATTTTAAATATTTATAATCGAAATAATAGAAATAGCAATTAACTTCAAACAGAATGCACTTAGAGTAAAGGAAGAAATCAAACTAGGCTGATGCCGAAATTTTAAATTAAATTATTCATCAAAATGAAACTAGTCATGATTCAATTAGAAAATTTATTAATAATCTTTAAAATATTTAAACTTAATCACTGTTAAGTTGCTTATAATGTCTGCTGAATTTGAGACAAACCTAGCGAAAGTTGTTAAATATTTCAAAATACTTTAAATTTGCTCAAAATACTAATTTAATCATTTAAGCAATACTCTTGCATAAACTCATTTAAAATACATTAGTCTTCTTAATAAGCCAAGTAATCTCGCATCGAGATAGTTGCACGTACTTCTTAATTAGTTATTCCCTACGAAATTCGTTTGAATTACCTAAATTATTTAAATACGATATCGATATAAGTAATAAACAAAAATGACAAGCTCTTACATTGAGATTAGTTTTACGGACGGGGGAAAATGACTTATCCATATTTATCAATGCTTATAAGCACCTCTGTACGAAATAAATTACTATTTAGCATATATATGGGAAGCATCACGAAATACGAATCGTATTTTAATATCCAAATAATCGCCCTCATCCATTTCCCTCAAATAACGCATGGCAACTGTCTCTTTTAGGGAAATGGAACTTATTTCAAAGAATTTGTTGCGAAATGTTTGAGAAATTCAAAGATATTTATGGCAATGTAACACAGTTTTAAGATATAAATTTCTCTGATTCATGTACTATGTAATGATTAAAAAAAATGCTGAAATATTGCATTCAACAAAAAAAGATTATTTTTTCATCAAATAAACAAAGGAAAGAAGTATATTTAAATATACAATTAATTATATATAAAATATTCATTTTCTCTCTTTTATCAATAATGAACTTATTATTATTATATTTTTTTTTCAGTTTGGTAACCCTTTAAACACCACCCTTTTTACATACTGGGCGCTCTGTAGAAACTAACCTTAATATACATTTTTAGAATCCATGTGAAAAAATCGCTCATAACCGAAGTCAAAAATTAAACGAGAATACTTAATTTTGCCGTCAGGCTTACCGTCTTAGGTTTTCGTGGTTTTCCTCTCCAAGTAACGCGAATGCGGGTTAGTTACATCGCAAAGTTCTCCACGAAGACAAATTTCTTCCGATACTTGATCCAGGAGTTCCCTTGTCTTACACTTTTTTTAATTAACTAAAACTAACTTACTAATCTTATCTCAACTAATTTATATTTTTTAAACCATGAATCGAGAAATTGGATAGTTTAAAAAATATTTTTCTTTTCTTTTTGAAGAAAATCTTTTTCAAAATCTAAATAAATTATCAAAAAAAAATTTTAACTTTATATAATATAGTTTCATATTAATAATAAAATAAACATTATGAAAAAGCAATTTATAATCATTGTATAAATGATGAGTTTTGATGAGTTAATAAAATTATAATGCTATTAAAGTAATAAAAATAAAGTAATTAAAGTAATAAAAATTATAATGCTATTAAAGGTGAAAAATCGCTATCTTTCATTTTTAAAAAGACCATTTTTACTTTAGTTATAGCTTTATATTTAAACCATTTCATTTAAAGATCTCTCGATAATGCTCTTGTGTAAAAATGTAATGAGAATCGTAATGAGAACAATATAGCAGTAATAATAATAATTGCAGCATCATTCTTTAGATTATAAACTCTCTAATTAAAACCAAAGTAAACAATATAACTGTTTCATATGTACACTGAGAAACTACCTGAATGCGATAAAATGTGTTTCATACCATATTTCAGGCTCTATGGGAACACTAAAAAGCTCGTTAATTTTTACTAGAGAGCTTTGGTAATGATTTTGATAAAATTAACAATGAAATAGCATTTTATAATCTGTGATAAAATTTGGCAAATGTGGTAAAAAGTAGCATAAAAGCCATTTTTTCGGTTAAATTTACTTTTCAGTTTTGATTTTTTTATGTGGTAATAAGAACTATAATTTTGAAAAACTGAATCTCCGGTAAACCGTTACCATATAAACAGAAAAAATAACCGAATAAATGACTAAAAAATAGATGGAACTTTAGATACCAAAAAAATGGTTTAAATACGGAAGATTTTTAATTTTTTTTAAAACCAAAACATTGTTTTTTTTTAATAGAACTTTCGTTACCTAACAATACGGTATTTTTATCAGAATTTTTTTCTCCGCGTATTTAAATTTTATTTCTCGCTTGGTAATATTCTCTTTAGGACAAATTAGCTATAGTTAGGACGTTTAGAGAAACTTTTTTTTCTGGACTTTATCTTAGAAGTAAATTTAGTTGGCGTAACATAGTCCAAAGTACTCATGAAGTAATAAGATTAAATAAATACTAAATTTTAAAAACGCATTTTCTAAAAAATAAATTCCCAAAATTTTTCCCAAATCACATCACGTTTTATGAAAATTTAATTAAAAATAAAGCTGTTACATTTAAAATATGTTAAAATTCAAAGTGTTATATGTAAGAGTTTTAAAGAAAATCAAACTTGTAGGGTAAAACGAATATTTTATATACTAAAAGCTTTTGATATACTATTCAATTGAAGTGTTTTATTTTTGTTCCAATCGACAACTATTTATGATGTAATATTGTTTTGCAGGTGGACGACAATCAGTGGCACAAAATTGACTTGAGTGTGTATCAAGACAAAGTTACTTTATATATGGATTGTGAAAAGCAATCATCGCTGTCTATTGATTTAAGGGGACCCATTGATGTCAATGGTGACATCATGATTGCGAAATACGAAGATGACAGCGACACAGTTCCAGTAAGTGTATTTCCAAAATGGCAGTCATGTTCATTTAGAATGTGATTACCTTGAAATAATAATGTTTTACCATTAAATGATTACTACTAATATTAATGATTACTCCCATTGCAGTTAGAGTTGCAGTGGATGGTTATGAGTTGTGATCCAACTAGGCCAGAGAGAGAAACCTGTGATGAATTGCCTGTAATGTTTTTTTTTCCTTTTACTTTATCCGAAATATGTGTATTTATATCGAATTTATTTATCGTGTTTAATTAGGTGCACAATATAAAGCATTAAGTCTGCAAAAATTTAAAAATAAAACATCAAAATGCTACTTTTTGCTGAACATGGTATTTTTAAAGTATATTTTTGAATATTAGATTTCCGAATATTAAATATCAGCACACTTAAATGTGAATAAAATCAAATGTGGACTGTATTTTATGTTGAATGTTTCGAATTCTGACAATTTATATTTATCTTAAAATTTGTAATTTATCTTATAATCTTAATCTGATTGCAACGTTTACAAGCAAAAAATTAACTGCTTTTTTTCTGCTGAATTAAAATATTATTCTACAGTCAACATACTGGAATATGTTGCGGAACAAAAAATCTGATATACCGAAATTTTTATATAATTACTTTAAAATTACTAAATTACTCGAATTAAATAAGTATAACAGTAAAAATTACACGATAATATTTTACAGTAAAAATGGATTTTATGATAAAATGGATTCTAATAATTTTTATGCAGTGCAATCTTAACTGTAAAAATATTTCAGTTATTTTGCAGCTAACGCGACGAATTTCTCAGTAATGCATTTAAAAAATTTTTTTACCCATTGGTATATGAAATTACACTGTACATGCGAACTCACTTGAAAAAAACATTTTTGAAAAATAAGTAAACTTTAAATCCATGATTATACTGCAATAAATATGAAGTAATTATTCACATTCCTTCTTTGAGAAGTATATTTTCTGATGTATCAGCAGAAAAAAACCCAGTTATTTTGAATTGTTTTTTAGGAATAAGAGATCATAACACTCAGATTTCTAACAGGAAGCAAATTAGTAAATAATAACTTTGATTATACGTAGTATACATTTAAATAGCCAGGGAATTAATAAGTTTTTAAATCACATCATCAATCATATTATTAATGATTATGTCGACTATGTATGATATGAAGACTATAATTTTTAATGCTAAGCAGGTACCGTCATTCGGGGCTACTTTGTGCAGGATTTCGCAGTTTTTGAACTTTGACATATAAAAAAACTATGTTAATTTAAATTTTAGTAAAATTTATCGATATTATAATCATAACTGAACTGAGACGAGTGAATTTGATCAATATTGGCATTATTTGTATGTAATATTTACGAATAATAAGTCAAAACATACCTTGCACAAAGTAGCCCCAAATGGGGCTACTTTGTGCAGCGATGGGAATTCAGTTTAATAATCATGTTTTTAGTAAAATATTGATATAAAATTGTTAAAAAAGTTAATTATTGACATTTTTAAAGACAAAAACATCAAGATATGTAAAGATATTAGTTTGAAAATAATTTTCAGCGTTTTGAAGAATTTTTTCTTAAAAAGAATGTTTATTTCAAAACATTTGAGTTTAAACAAAAGGAAACCATATACATTTTTAAACATTGAAATGGATGAAATTTTAAAAATAATAATTACTACATATTCATTAACATTTATAATATTGTTAAATTTGAACATAACATCCTTGAATGAACATGACAGAGCTTGCTCTTCAGTTTCTGTAAAAATCACCTGATGTCCTATAAAATATATTTTTATGTGTTAAATCGTTTGATTAATTCATTAGAAAAATCTTTGCAGAAGAAAAATAATAGTTTACCAGGAAGTTTCAGGTGTTTCTTGTGAATTTTATTAGAGATAGTATTTCTGTGGATTTTGTACAAATGTGAGATAAAGAATTCATATTTTTGTTTAGCTGTAGAAGAAAATTACCTGCAAGAAGAAAAAAATATTATTCTTTCAGCAGTTTCGTTAAATGTGAAGAGAAAGCCCTATATTTGTTAAGATTTCTAGAAATAATTTCTGTTAATTCTTATTACTTGTTAATTGAATAATCGATAAGTTTCGGTTTCCGCCTTTCACACAATTAAAAAAATCAATCAAAAAAGTGACTGCGCAACGTCGTTTCAAGAGTTGGCTATGTTGATAGTCGTTCGCATTGGGAGATTGACAATCATTTGGCGTGCACTAAGATGCAGACAGTCTCCTTTCGTAGTTATAATGGTTTTTCTTAACTTGCAACAGTACATTTCTAAAAGATCAACAATATATTTCTAAAAGATATAATACTTGTTACACTTACTTATACTTTGACAAGAGATAAGCTTAAGACATGTGGTAACTTGATGTTAACAAACTTATGTACTTATTTTTTTCATAATGAATTTATTTCCAGAGTTTTACTGAAGTTTAATGATTAAATTAATTTTTAATGAAAAATTAATTTTTTTTAGAAAAAAAATCCGTCAAACCCAATTGGACCTAAAATTAAAAAAGCGTATGAGATTTAATAAGTGTAACCCCTGCCTATGTTTCAAAAAGGGCTTTATTTTAAAGCATATGGAATCCTAAATTCAACAAACGTTAGTAAAAGTTTCTATCCGGGAACTTTATTAGAATTTTACTACAGTTCATTAACTATTATTATAAAGAAAGCATTTTTCAATTTTAAGTTCAATGCAACTGGATCTAAAATAAAGAAGACCTCATTTATAAGAAAAGACGTTTAACTAAAGATTCGCTTTACAGCCAAAGAAAAAGAAACCGACTGAAGAAAAATGTCAAATATGTCCTCCCGGTGCCCCTGGTTTGAATGGAACTGAGGTAATTAATTAAGAAAATTCCTTTCCATAAGTATCTAATTACTGATGAAGTAAAACGATTATTTATTTATGTTCTTATTACTTTCATAATACCTTTCTATATCAGAGTATCCAATTTATAAATTTGAAGATTCGCTTCGTTAATTACGAGGATTTTAATGCATTTAACGCTGATAACATAGAAACATAAACGAATTTTCCTTACTTTTTCAATGTTTGAACGCTGTAAAATTGATTTTTGAAAGGTATCTGGTTGTTTCGTTTTTAAATAATTACTTGGATGTTTATTATAGTCCAGCAATATGATATGATAAAATTTGAGATAGAAACATGTATTAAAATTTAAATTAAATATTTGAACTTAAATATTGAAACTAAATGTTTGAACCAAAATGTTTAAGCTACAATAAATGTTGAACCTAAACATTGAATTCATACTCTCTTAAAATGAAAGAGTTATTTTCCCTACTCAAAAAAGAGTTAAATTTTTTTAACTCAACTTGAGTGAAACACATTCTTATTTGAGCGAAATTCTTGCCTTGCGTTTACTCAAACTTGAGTGGTATTTATTAAGCAATATTTGAGTGCTTTTAGCTCAAATTTGAGAGATTTATTTAATATTTAATTGCGTGCGAAATATAAGCTGGAATTTCTATCGTTTTATTTTAAAAAGCAAACAATGATAAATCTAAATAAAATTGTTTTGTTCTGTGATCTAAATAGATTATGTCTTCGTTTTTATTTTACGTTTAATTTTTTTTCTGGAGAATATGCCATTTAATATTTTGAATTAAGAAGAATTAAAACAACTTTTAGTTCACAGCTGTATTTCTGAAGAAGACGCTGTATTACTTTTTAGTAAGCAGATATACCTTGTTGCTTTTATTTTGAAAATACTTTTAGTTTGAATGTGTTATATACACATTCAATTTAAATTGGCTGTTTTTCAGCGTTTTTTAATAAAATACTATTCATTTAAATTATTTGTCAAAAAAATTTATTAAAATTGAAAGTGTTAAATGTGGATGATGATGGAATATTAAAAAAATCTGATTCTGAATCTTTGTCAAAGCGTGTGAAAATACTCAATAATATATCTGATAAGAGTTCTAGAATTTTTTCAGATTTTTTCATATTAAAGTTTTAACATTTTATTTTAATATAATAAACTTATATCCATGTTTTAGTTTTTTTATGTATAATTTTGGTACAAAACATTTCTGGATAATTAATTTCATATCATTCTATACTTCTTTCATAAAAGATATTTACGAAATTATGGTTCATACAGACTATAATTTCTGTTATTTAAATTGCTTTCTATTAATAAAGTTGACTGTCTTTAATTTATGAAAGTTCACATTTGCAACATCTATTCATTCAAATCAGAATCTTCAGATGTTCAATGCATTTTATTTTAATTATATCATTCAAAGAAAAAGTGGAAAATATTATATTTAAAAAAATTAAGCAGTATTTTGAATTTTTCTGTTTTTATCCTGTTTTCAGCTTCTATTTAATTGGAATTCAGATATATACTATCTTCGTATTTCATAAACTATTTATCACATTATACAAACTATTTTTCCTCTGTTGCTAGCATAAAAGTTCTTACCACTTTTCTTCAAGTTCAATTTTTGATACAAAATTGAAAATGCAGAATTAATATTTAATTAAAAGTATAATGCTAATTAAAGTTTTTGAAAATGTAAATAAATTAGAATTTTACGATATTTATAGATTAATAGTAAAAAAATAGGAGCAGAATTAAAAATAATATTTATTATGAGATACAGTTTAATTTGAATTTATATAGCTATACCCAGCTGAAAATAAACTGTAGTTTTTCTACAAAACTGAAGTAATTTCGTAGTTTTTTTTAGAGTTAACTGCAAGTTTTCTGTAGTGCAATCTTAACTGTAAAAACACTGCAGTTATTTTGCAGCTAATGCGAAGTAATTTCTCAGTAATTTATTTCGAAAAAACTTTTAGCTATTGTCTACAAAATTACTGTAGTTTAAGTGAGGTCACTTTAAAATCATAAATTTAGAAAAAACTGAAACTTTAAATCCGTGGTCATTCTGCAGTAAATTTGAAGAAATTATGCAGTCATTGTTTCAGAAGTATACTTTCTGATGAATTTGCAGAAAAAATGCAGTTACTTTGCATTGTTGTAAAATTGAAAGAGTTTGATGTCTTCAATCTTGCTTTCCTGGCTGGTATATTAAATTTTTATAATGTTTTTTCTTTTTTTCTTTTCGATTATATATTAATTTCTTACAATTTGGTAAAAGTTCAAAATATATATATTGATAACGGAAATAACATACACTATCTATATTCATAATAGTTAAAATTCATAAAATATATACTTGATTTAATTGTAATTATTTATAATTCAGAAGCGATACAATTTAATTAGTTTAAAATATGCCTAAAATTAGGTATTTAAATATTTCTGTATTTTAGTAATTTTATTAAAAATGTCGTTTTTATTAATTTTTATTATTTCTTTCTTTTTGACTTAAGAAAACTATGTTTGAGCAAAGTTTATGGTAAAAACAATATTAAAGTAAAGTCAAGTAGTTAATGTTAATTAGTTAATTTTTTTATTCGAATTCATACTAAGCTAGGATTATTGCAGAGCAAAAATTATACTTATTTTTTTCTAATCAAGACAAATATATAGTTTGGATTTTAAACAAATTTATATCAAAAGAGTTTGCAAAATTGAGTTTGAAAAAGGGTATTTAATCCAGATTTTTTAGCTTCAAACGTCTTTTTCAATTATTTATTAATTTCACTTAGTTTCAGAAATTTGCCTTAAAAAAATTTAGGCAATTTAAAACAATATACCTTTTTCGTTGCTTGAAAATAAAGCTTTATAAATTAAACGAATAAACTTGTTCGAAAAAAAATAACTTATAGTATTTTCAATTGAACCTAAATGAGCATAATATTTATAAAACTGCTTTCTTTAAAAATTCGTTTCGAGCTCCTTACTTTTAAAAATTAAACTTAAAAGAAAAATGACGAAGCATGGGAGAAGGAAAACAAAACTCAAATCTACAGTGGTTAGGAATTTTTCCTAAAAAAAAAACTCTTAAGTAATAATTCATTTAATTGTTGTTTCACCGTATACAATCAAAACAATTGGATAACCATAAAATGCTGCTATTCAAACTGTTAACTCTGAAAAAAATTTTTAACTGTGTTTTCACCTTATTTGATTTAACAAATAAAAGCTTTATCCTCGCCAACAAGACCCAGCTCATGAAATTAATTAGTTCTTTGTAGCCGTCTTGACACAGGACTGTAGCCGAGAGGGTAAATCGGTGAATCTCACAACAGACGGGAAGCGAGTTCGAATCACAGTGCTCACAGCGAAAACCTTCGCAAGTGCTATGATATCTAATCCGATATTTAAATTCAACAAAAGTTAAGATGGAAAAAATTCCTGTCTAAGGCTTACCTCTCAAAAGGATTTTTTTTGAACAAAAACTATAGTATTTTCTACCGCTTACGATAGATGGCACCACTAAATACAAACAACATTTTGTATATTAATAGTAAAAATTTTGACTGCAATTTACAAACTGAAATATTGAAAATCACTCAAACACGAGTTAAAATCACTCAAGTTTGAGTGAAAACGATCTACTCAGGTAATACTGAAAATCACTCAAGCTCGAGTGAAAATAACTCAAGTTTGAGTGAAATTTTTTTCACTCAAATTGAGCTATTTCCATATAACTCTTTCACTTGAGTGATTTTAACTCAAGATAAGAAGGCCGGTTTTTTCTAGATGAAAGAGTTAAATAGCACTCAAGTTGAGTTATTTTCACTCGTTCATTTTAAGAGAGTAGCTTTAATCCTAAACATTTAACTAAAAGTTTTGAAACTAAGTTTAAGAAATTAATTTTAATAATTAATGATAAAGGAAAATGGTTATTTATTCATGTTCTTATTACTTTCATAATACCCTTTCATATCAAAGTATTCAATTTATTCACGTGAAGATTCTTGTCATTAATTTCGATGATTTACAATAAATATCACAATATAAGGAACGCGACAATATACAGTACAATTACAATATAAGAAAAACGATTATTTTACTTTCATAATATCCTTCTGTATCAGAGTATTCCATCTATAAACTTGAAGATTCGTTTTATTAATTTCGATGATTTTAAAAAGTGGATAATATAGAAACATTAATGAATTTTCATTACTTTTTTAAAGTTTTTTAATGGTAAAATTGATTTCAAAAAGACATCTGGTAGTTTCATTGTTAAATAATTACTTAGCAATATGTTTTGTTATCTTTAATTGGAAACAAATATGCAGAAAGACAAAATTTGAGATAAAAACTTTTATTAGACTGGCAATTAAATATTCGGACTTAAATATTGAAACTAAATATTTTATCCTTGACGTTTAAACTAAATATTTGAACCTATGTATTTCAACTATAAATTTAATTTAAGGATTTAAATAAACTTTTGGGAACTAAAATGCACACAATGGATTATTAGCTTTCTCTTAATTTTTTACTTAAAGAAGAAAAGAGTTCACTTTGAGAAGTAGTTGGAAGTAAATTGCACTTTTGAACCTAGAATGCTTACAGTACATTTACAACAGAAATATTTTGCTTGTAGTTTTCAAAAATAAAAATTTACTTTTGAAATTGCGTTGAAATTAGTAGACCATGGAAACTATAGTAGTCGCTGTTAAATAACTACTAAAGTACTGATAATAATATCCAGAACATTATAAGTACAATGTGTCTTATTAGTTACTGTACAATATTTATACACTGTAAAACATTTCAGAAACTAATTATGACTCGACAAAAATGTTTCCGAAAAATTTCCAATAACTTCATGTAATATCATGTTTCCGAATTGAGAAACAGTTCTGTTATTTTCAAAAGTAAGAAACTAAATCTCATTGATGTCGATTGAGTTTCAGCAACCACTACAACTATTTAATTCCTGTTCACTAGTACAGTGATTCTCAACCTTTTTTAGGCGGCGGCACACTTTTAACGATTTCGAAATTTGACGGCACACAATGAAAAAAATTAGTTTAAAAGTTATTTACTTACCTATAACACACTGTGTTAAATAGTTTACAATAATAATTTTGAATGTGAAATAAAATAATATGTACTACAAAAGCACGTTTATTATGGGATTAATTATTTCTTTCGACTAATTTTTTATTGGTTAGTAACAGTTATTTATTTTTCTGCTAGTTATTAATTGTTAGCTTGTTTTCTATTGTTATTAACTGTTAGTTTTTTACATTAATTATTATTTTTTGCTATTTCTTGTTAATTAGTTTTATTGCTAATTATTAATTGTTAGCTTATTTTTTGTTAGTTATCCTTTGTTAATTTGTTTTTAGAATTATAAATTGCATAGCTTACTTTAATGATTAGCTTTTATTTCCGTTTGAAAGTTAATATTTAGCTTTCTTTATTTTGTTAATTAATAATTTTAATAGTCATTGAGTTTTCTATTTATTTCAGCATTTTTTTCAAAGACAATTTAAATTCTGTCGTCAGAGACAACACAATCGCAGAGAAAGATGTTCACGCAGTTAAAGTGTGGAAAAATTATAAAAAGTATATATATAATATTACATACATATAATATTATATATATATATATATATATATATATATATATATATATATATATATATATATATATATATATATATATATATATATATATATATATATATATATATATATATATATATATATATATATATATATATATATATATATATATATATATATATATATATATATATATATATATATATATATATATATATATATATATATATATATATATATATATATATATATATATAATATTATATATTTGCACTTTTCTTTAATTTAAACTTTACTCGTAATAAAAAAAAAGCATTATAATTTCTATTGTACCATTTCTAATATTCGGCGGCACATTTTAAAAATTTGGCGGCACACAAAAGTGCCGCGGCACAGTGGTTGAGAATCACTGCACTAGTATATAAGACACGTTAACTCGATTATTTCGGGTAGGGGTAGTAATGTAGCGTAACTACCACTGCAACTATTCAATTACCAGTCACTAGTGTATAAGACATGCTAACTCGGTTCTATAAGGTACCTTTTGATAGATGATGGTCGACATTTTTGTTAGCCCAGATGGGTGGGTCGCGCACGTGGTCTGAACACGCCTGCCGCGACCAACACGTCTACCTCGATTGAAACATCCACTTCGATTGGAACACTCTTAGTTCAATGGATGGTTCACAATAAACAGTTGACTTGCTATTTCTGACTGCGACATTGTACTCCTCACGCTGTTGCTACTCAGTGTCGATTCCAAACAAAGGGGGCATGTGCACACTCGACGGCTAATTGTCACACAGGAACGAACACGTTTACAGCCGTGATCCAAATACAGCTCTAACGACTAGTACTCAAAGCCCGGTGGTCTTGATACCTCTTTTCCGACATTTCGCAAAACGGCAATAAATACACTAGTGGTTCATCGAATTCTATAGCGGATAAAATTCTGATGGGGGAGTAATGTAGCTCAGTTGCCATTGCAACTATTAAATTCCAATTCACTAGCATATAAGACATGTTAACTTAATTCTATCTTGAGGTACCTTTATGACGGTTGACATAGTTGGCAGCTTAGCCTCAAAAGAGTGTTCCTAAATATTAAGAAATGTTTTAAAACTATATGCACTGCAGCTGCCCCATATATTCAGAAACGTTTCGGGATATTTTTACAGTGTACTGCAATGGATGCATAAGTTATAAATGTTATGTTCGAAAATTTATAACTTAAACATATGAAGTGTTAGAAGCTAATATGCAAGTTGATGAAAAGCTTTTAAATAAACAAAATTGCATGGAGTGTTGCTGGCGATAAATATAAGAGGAAAAGAAGAAGTGATAGTATATTTACATTATCACGTGACGCACTGAAGTCAAGCTTGTCTTCTCTTATTCGAATTTTTTTGTTCTGAATCGTTAAAACAATCGATTGTGGTCAATATAAATATAGGACATTTTACACAATAAAAATAGGCATACTTCAGTTTAAAAACACGAGTTTAACATTAAATTTTATAGTTTTTTCCTTTTAAAAGAGGCTAAGACTTCGGTTGATTTTCATTGTTAAGATAGTTAAAATTTGTGCTGAAATCTATACAAGAGAGATGAAGGAGAAAATTTTTCTGCCTGAGTTCAAAATTATTAATTCAATTGAATATCTCTGGGATTGCAAGATGTAGCTTCTTCAAGTGCTGCAAGCATTGTCCAACAGAACCACGCTGATTTTCTGCTAGAAGATGAATGCCCCCCCCCCACCACCGAGATTTCTGAATTTTATTTCATTGAATTGTTTCTGGTGAAATACATGTTATCGAAACTTAATGGTGGTATGCTTATTATTAGAAGGAATTACATCTCGACTCTATAAAAACGGGCTTGTAATATAAAAAAGTAGCATTAGTAGCATCCAGCTGCAATACACTTGTGCTGGGTCCGATAGAATACTTTTACTGGTAGACCTTTTTTTTTTGGCAACATAGGAATGATGTGCATCATCATCATCATAGTTGGCCAGATAGCCCAGTGTGGGTCAATGCTTTCCTCTGAAGATTTCTTCACATCGACTTCTGATTTAACTTTGCTCTTCAATTCTTTTCACTAATGTGTAGAGCAGAAAATAACGCTAGTGCTTTTTATCTACTGAAAATTGTTAATAAGAATGCATGCTAAAACAAATGCTGTTTCACATTTGCAGTTTCGGAAAAAGATTTTATTTATATCATAGTGCCGATTTTTGTGTTAAGAATTTTTCAATAAATGTCTTACGCTGTATTTGAATCATTTGGTGTTTAAACTTTATATTATTAACATAGAGCCCTCTGAAGTATATTTCTTACTATATTTGTGTATGTTACTGTCAATTTAACGAATGTCGGGATTCTATAAAATGTTTAGTCCTTAAACATAATACAGAATCGAATGACTCGTCTAACCTAGTGTTTAGTCATTAGACATTCCTCAGAATGCTTAAAGTCAGGTCATTAAACATTCTCCTAAATGACTGTAGTTTTTTCTTCAGTTGTTTGAGAGGAAATTGGAAATGTTTGAGACACAAATCATTTAATATTTTACTGGTAGATTTTAGTCTTTCAATAAAATAACTAGACATTTTAAATGCTAGAATTCGCACATTGACAAGTAACATAAATATGCATTTTTTTTTTTAAATTTTAGGTAACATTTTAATAAAATTTCCAGGTGCATGTAGTTCCTCCATTCATACTCGTATAAACAGTTAGCAGAGGGATATAAATAGATAAAGTAGATAATATATACCCCATTAATTTAGAACACCCGATTCCTATTTAGGTATCATAAGAGTTGAATTTCAATCACCGAGTTTTTTATTAGTCACATTATAAAACCCTTAATTCTGATAGTCTAATCTACAAAGATATATTTGAGTATTTATTGGAAAGTGATGCATTTTTCCTGTAAAAAAATATATAATATAATCTAATATACGCTTCTTTCAGGGTCTTCCTGGAGCTCCCGGAATTCCTGGATTCCCGGGTGAGCGGGGACTGCAAGGATTACCAGGTATTCAAGGGCCACGAGGAGAATCCGGAGATTCCGGTATACCGGTAATTATGCCATATTGTCAATAACAGTGTATCGCTTTATGAACTAAATTTGATTTTTTTCTTTGTAATATTCGTAAATTTCTAATGGCAATAAAAAGTGTAGAATTACTAAACTGGAAACAAATAATAAAAATATCTATGTACAAGACTGACCGAAATCATTTCCCTAAAAGTTCTTTACAGTTCTTAGCGCAATCTCAGAGTTGCTAAATAATGATGTATCATATTTTATAGATGGACATGGTCTCAAGTTATTGAATATGCTGTAATATAAAAAAGACGGTCATCATTTCAAAAATATTTCAATGCTACGTTCTGAAAAAAATTACAGTAAAACGTAACGGTACTCATGATGCCGGTATTTTTAAAGTAAAATCCCGTTTTACTGCAACATTACGGCACAAGAAATAAGATATATTCTAAATCTTATAGAATAATTAAATACCTGTATTACTGTAACTAAATAAATACTACTCTAAAAATGTCACTTTAATATTTTACGATAAAATGGATTTTATGGATGATTCTTTCTACTATAATTTGATTCATAATCTTTTACAGTGTGTAAATACTTTTTCGGCATTATTGTAAAGACAGCCACTTTTTGAAAGAATTTGAAGATGTGATGGTTATAATTTCTCAGTAATACAATGAAGACAGCCATTTTTGGAAAGAATTTCCATGTGATGGTTATAATTTCTCAGTAATACAATGAAGACAGCCATTTTTGGAAAGAATTTCAATGTGATGGTTATAATATATCAGTAAAACAATGATGATAGCCATTTTTGGAAAGAATTTCCATGTGATGGTTATAATTTCTCAGTAATACAATGAAGACAGCCATTTTTGGAAGGAATTTCAATGTGATGGTAATAATTTCTCAGTAATACAATGAAGACAGCCATTTTTGGAAAGAACTTTAATGTGATGGTTATAATTTCTCAGTAATACAATGAAGACAGCCATTTTTTGAAAATAATTCCAATGCAATGGTAATAATTTCTAGGAAATAAGAAGATCGCTGCAACCTTTTGAAAAAACTCCAATCGATAGTAATACAATCTAAGTGATAAAAAGAAGTCAACCATCTTTTGAAAAAAATCCAATGCGAGGGTAATGCTTTCTTAGAAATCAAAAGATGGCAACCATCATCATCACGACGTTTTTTGTTTATAGTACTTCTCAATTTTCAGAATAAATTGCCGTATAGTACTTTTTTAGCTGGATTTTAAATGGCTACAGATCTTCGTTAATATTATGACCAACTAAGAAGTGGAAGTACAATATTTTATCCAGGAGAGCTCACTGAATTGCAGATTGCTTGATGTTATAATGGTTTAACTTTTCTCACTAATACTACACCACAATGGAGGTTAATTGTCAATAATTGCAAAAACTTCCCTCAGTGTTTTTCTGTGCAGCCAGAATCGAAAATGGTGTGGGATATCAAAATAAATTAATCGAACTTCGTAATTATTGCTTCAGACTTATGATTTAGAAGCACTCAAAAATTGACATGGAAAAGTATAAAATCAAAATAGATCGCATATTAAAAGAATTAAAAAATAAATGAATAAATTAAGCAAAAACTTAGCTTTTACAACTAATTGCAAACATATCTTTATAATTGTCTTTATTGCTCTTCCATTTCACATTATTAACTGATTTTTACATTTGAAATCTTACTTTCACTCTAATTAACGTCACTAATCATTCGTCAGGATTTGTATTCAGGATATATATATATATATATATATATATATATATATATATATATATATATATATATATATATATATATATATATATATATATATATATATATATATATATATATATATATATATATATATATATATATATATATATATATATATATATATATATATATATATATATATATATATATATATATATATATATATATATATATATATATAAACAGAACTCATTAGATAAGTTCAAAATGAAGATAAAACAAAGAAAAGTATAGACATATGAAAAAAGGGGGGAAATAATAAATAAAAAAATAGCAAACAACAGTTTAAAAAATAATAAAAAAAGGATGACATTTTATTTAAAAAAACCGGAAAAAAAGATATAATCTTTTCATCAGCTCACACGATTCTGTTTTGCAGATATAATCGTGTGGGCAGATGAAAAGATTATATTTTTTTTTTCGGTTTTTTTTAAATAAAATTTCATCCTTTTCTTTTTTAAACTGTTGTTTGTTATTTTTTTACTAATTATTTCCCCCCTTTTTTCATATGTCTATAATTTTTTATTGTTTTATCTTCATTTTGAACTAATATATATATATATATATATATATATATATATATATATATATATATATATATATATATATATATATATATATATATATATATATATATATATATATATATACAGTACCGCTCAAAACTATCAGTACACCTAGAAACTTATAAAAAAATGGCAAAATTCAAAGCGTCATAACTTCTTTAAAAATAATCAAAAATGCTTCTGTTTCAGCTCATTTTGAAGCTTGAATTCTCTACTTTTATGTACTCTTATTGATTTTAATTAATATATTTTGCAACTATGTACAATTACACTCTAAACAATCATAGAAAATTGTATTAATTTTTTGTGAAGTTTGACGCAATGTACGGGCACAAAGGGGTTAGATATTGTTAATTTTTATTATACCATTGAAAAATTTGGACTTTTAGCTCTTATTTATAAAAAAAAATTCCAAAAAAACATGTTTTTTGATGAAGTTATTGTCAAATAAAAAAAAAGATTTTTTTTTCAGAATTTAATGATTTTTCAGCAATTATAATGAATTTTAGTGTAATTATAATATGATATGAAAATTTTTTAATTAAAATAAATTCAAATTTAATATTTCTCGATAATATTATTTCATAATTTATTATACCAATTTAATTTTTTTTTTTGGAAATTATAATAATGAAATAAGACTTAACGTTTACAATTTAATATTTTGAAACTTATTTTTTCGTATTTTTCTCAGAAAAAATTTGAAAACAAGAATGTACATACAATAACTTATGAAATAATATTATCGAGAAATATTAAATTTGAATTTATTTTAATTAAAAAATTTTCATATCATATTATAATTACACTAAAATTCATTATAATTGCTGAAAAATCATTAAATTCTGGAAAAAAAACTTTTTTTTTATTTGACAATAACTTCGTCAAAAAACATGTTTTTTTGGAATTTTTTTTTTTAAAGGAAAGCTAAAAGTCCAAATTTTTCAATGGTATAATAAAAATTAACAATATCTAACCCCTTTGTGCCCGTACATTGCGTCAAACTTCACAAAAAATTAATACAGTTTTCTATGATTGTTTAGAGTGTAATTGTACATAGTTGCAAAATATATTAATTAAAAACAATTGAAATACATAAAAGTAGAGATTTTAAGCTTCAAAATGAGCTAAAGCAGAAGCATTTTTGATCATTTTTAAAGAAGTTATGACACTTTGAATTTTGCCATTTTTTTATAAGTTTCTAGGTGTACTGATACTTTTGAGCGGTACTGTATATATATATATATATATATATATATATATATATATATATATATTCTAAAATTATGTGATTAGTAAAAATTTTATTTATACCTATTATCAAATTGAGTATTCAATATCTTTTTAAGTTATACGTATACTATACTAAATCATCAGTAGATCAATTTTTTATGTTAACTTTGTCCAAGTATTGATTTTATCAAAATATTTGATAAGTGATATTCTTAAATGATTATGAAAAATTATTTTGCAGTAAAAACTTTAAAAGTTAGCCAAATAAATTGTTTAGTTTAGAATTGGGAATGGAAAATCGCTTACAATTGATTTATTTTGAAAAAGAAATAAATGGTATTTTTTAGAAAAAAATCTTCCTTATTCAATAGTTTCACACTTTTGAGCTCATACAGGCGCCTTGTCATGAACTTCGAAAAATGGTTTGCGGACGTCCTGAATAAATATGCTTCGTAATTTTTATTTGAATATTTCAAACAGTCTATAGTCACGTTTGAGTTTAATAAGATTGAAGCTGATTTTAATATATTTGCATTCAAATATTGGAAATGCATGCAGAAGATAACCCTACTGAAATATACTTTTTGAGAATTTGAAGTTTCCTCGATCAGAAAAAGGCTGGAGAAAAAAAATACTTTTATGTGAGAAAAGAATTTAAGGGAAAAAGGAATATAAGGGAAAAATAATTTATGTGATTTTTTTGGAGGGGGGGGGGAGAAATTAATTTATGTAAAAATTAATCTACGTGAAACATGATGCTGAAAATGAATTTCTGTAGAAGCATTTAAAACGAAAATGAAATTGATGTAAAACAAAAATCTAAAAATATATTTATGTAAAAACATTTAAAATAAAAATGAAATTGATATAAAATAAAATAATAAAAATGAATTTATATAAAATATTAAAATGAAAAATGGAATTTTAGTGAAAAACGAATATGAAAAATGAAGTGTAAATGAAATATAAAGGAAAAATAAATATTCTCGCTACAATGAAAATAGAATTTAATTGAAAAAAAATATTAGAAAGGTGAAAAAAATCAAGCAAAAATTTAATTTAGGCAAAACATGTATTAAAATAGAAAAAAGAATTCATACGTAAAATACATTTTGAAAAGAGGGGAATTTAAGTAAAAAATGAATTGAAGTAACAAATTGAATTTGAGTGAAAAAAATAAAATGTAACTAAAGAAAAATACGTAAGGAATAAGTTAAATGGAACAATTAATTTAAATATAAAATGATTGTTGTTACAATTAGATTTAAACAAAAAATTCTTGTCAACTGAAAATGCTTTAAGGAAAAAATTCAAGTAAGAAATAAGTTTTAAAAAAAGACTTTTTTGTGAAGAGGGAATTTCAGTGAAAAATTAAAATGCAAATGTAATGTAAGATGAAATTTAAATAAAATTTGAAAAATTAATTTAAGAGAAAATTAAATTAAGAGAAGCGTGAATTAAGCGAAAAATACATTTAAATGAAAAATGAATCTCTAAATTTAATTAAATATTATATTAAGGTGAATTTAATTCATGGTTTGTGAATTAAGAATTTAGTATAATGGGGAAAACTATCACTAGAAATTAAATAGGATAAATTAAGGAAAATAAATTGAGAAATTGTTAATTTGAAGATTTGAAGAAGAATTATTAAACTAAGTTAAAAGTAAATTTAAGCAAAAAATGACCTCCGATTTTAAATAAATAGTTTTAAAAGTGTTTACTTTTTACTTCTTTTGATTTTCAAAACCAAAATATCCTAACAAAAAACTATTTTAAACTAAATTATACATCTTAAGAACCATACAACTTAATATCTATGCATAATCTTTTAATGATTAAAAATATGTATTCGAATTCTGTGAGGCTTTAAAAATATGTTTTTTATTCATGAAATGATTAGAAAATTACTGGTTTAAATTCTTGAAAAAATATTTATATATTTACACTTTTTGTAATGTGAATTTACAAATTTTTGACAAGCTTGAAATCAATCATTGCTTAAAAAAACAAGTTTGAAATCAATCATTTTAAATGGTTAAAAAAATAAACAAAAAATTGATGGAAAACTTTAAAATTATTTTACTAAACATAATATGTATTGTAACGGTTATGGAGAAATACGTTTTCTCATATTAAGCATTAAATAAAAAATTTTTGTTATAATTTCTATTAGTACAGATAATGAGTCCTTTCAAATCATTAAAAAATTCATCAGTATCATTCTTCAAATTGTAAATAGTTTTAAACTGTAAAAATTTCTTTATGAAAAGTGTATTCACAGCTATAAATTATGTTCATACGCATAATGCTCTCGAAGAACAACTTTAAAGTCTAGCGGTCACAGCTTATTTTAATTTATCTATTTATCTTTTTTAAAAAAAAAGAATTCCAAGCATTACTCAATAGTTTCTGTTAAATAAAATTAAATAAAGTAAATATTAAATAAAGTAAATATTAAATAATTCTATAACAAAGGAATCACTGTAAGCATATACGGGTATGCTTCTATAATCCCTTTCGAAAATGTGTTTTATAATCTTTACGTGTTTATGTGTTCTTATAATTCTTCTTTTTAAAGAAAATTGCAAAGAAAATTTTTTTTAAATAAGTATCGTAAAATTATATTTCTAAAATAAATAAAATCCCAAACCTTATCGAAATTTGAAGCATTCTTATTAAGGAAGAAATGATAAAAAGCATTAAATCTTCCTTGATTATTAATAGAACTTTGAAGTTGTTCCCAATCTTTTTTTCTTTCATTTCAAATTCTCCTGCTTTTTTTGGTATTGAAAACAAGTTTTTTGCACTCGCATTTCCTTTTAATGATTTATTAAGATTTTCCTCGCTTAAATACTGACTTTTGACCTCCAATGTGCCATTTTTTTTTCAACAAGAATTCTAAAAATTTATATTTAAAGCAGTATATATCTGTTCTTAAGATGGTTGTAGCGGAATATCATGTTTTATGAATTAGAGTTTTTTAAATTTTTTTATGCTTTTAATATGTTTAATTCCAGTAATATTTTTTAATTTGCATATCTTCATTTTATTTCAGGGTCTACCAGGACCAATAGGACCCCCAGGACCCATTGGACCTCCTGGAAGAGCAGTATGCATATCGTATTTTTTCATTGTTCAACAAATCTATAAGAAAAATTAATTATATGAATATTTAAAAAATGTTTTTTTCATGTTATGATTTATTAGTCTTCTAGTATTAGATTTTAAGGACGTGGAGGATATTTCTTAAATAAATTCATCTCCCAAGCAGTAAGTATTTAAATGAAAGTGCTTAAAAGTGACAAAATATAAATAAAGTGTATAAATAATAATTACTTGAAGGACAGAAGCAATTGGAACGATTTAGTTCAAACTTTCTATTTTGTTAGTTTGTTTCATCTCAAGGAACTGTTTAATAAATTCCTTTTTAGCTACTGGAACATCTGAATAATTTTTGAACATACGCAAAACTATGTACAAAATTGTTTCCTCTGGCATCAAGGCAAAAAAAAATTTTTTTTTAACTTATGCTTACATGCGTGTTTTTCAATTTAGATAACTTTCTCAAGAAAACAAACTTTCCACTATAAAACAAATGAATAATATTTAAAAAAAATGTGTATTTTTGTTTCGTTTAAAAAATTCTTTTGAAAAGCTCAATTTCTTATGCATTTAATTTTGTTTTTTAGTTTCATGATTTTTAAAACTTTTAAAATTGCATTAATAAAAATTGGTCTTTCTTATTATAAATTAGGGTATACCAGGATTGAGAGGCGAGTCAGGATCACCTGGACAGCCAGGGCTCCCAGTAAGTGTCATTTTTTTTAAATTTAACAAATTCAATCAATGAATGATGTGACGCAATTTCAAAATGAACGAAATAGCGAATACAATGTAACAATACTTGTTGAATTTTCTAGTATCTACGAATATTGTAATACATGAGCTAACTTTTCTTTTTTCATACTGGATGCTTGTTAAGTACAATATGTGCGTAATGCATATTATTAATTCATAATATATATCTACAAAGAATATTTTTAAAGTATGGTGAGTATATAAAACTTATTTGTGATGGGTATATTGTATACTTGTAATGTGTAATCTGAATTCTATGGACGTCAAAATATTATTGTAAAGTATGCATGAAATATAGCATCGGTATCTTAAAAAAATTTTGTGAGCAAAATAACTTTACGAAAGGTAGAAATTTCGAGTTTAAAATCTGCTATTTTCTTTAAAATTTCAAAACTCTGCATCATCATGCAAATATTAAACCATCTAATTCGCATTAGTTTATTTAAGCCACAAGACTCTTATAGCTAAATAAAGGGTGCAGTAATTATGGTCCTTAAAAAAAATATCTATCCTGAAACTACGTTCAGAGAATTCTCCCAAAACCAATCGTTAGTATCGAACAAAAGTAATGACTAGTTCTTTTATCAGTAGTTATTTTCAATTTGTTAATGGTTGTCAATTCTTGTTACTGAAACTTTTTTAATAAACAAAAAAGTATTTTATGTTGGTAACTTAAATAGTCAATGATTGCGAATTACGTAAACAAAAAAAACTTACAAGTTCACGATATATTTATCAGCTTCTGAAATCATGCAACTTATTTTTCTTTTATTCTCCCAATAACGATAATTATCATCCAAGAAAAGTAATGACTAGTGCTTTCATCGGTAGTTATTTTCGATTTGTTAATGGTTGTCAATTCTTGTTGCTAAAACTTTTGTAATAAACAAAAAAGTATTTTATGTTGGTAACTTAAATACTCAATGATTGCGAATTACGTAAAAGAAAAAACTTACAAGTTCACGATATATTTATCAGCTTCTGAAATCATGTAACTTATTTTTCTTTTATTCTCCCAATAACGATAATTATCATCCAAGAAAAGTAATGACTAGTGCTTTTATCGGTAGTTATTTTCGATTTGATAATGGTTGTCAATTCTTGTTGCTAAAACTTTTGTAATAAACAAAAAAGTATTTTATGTTGGTAACTTAAATACTCAATGATTGCGAGTTACGAAAAAAAAAACTTACAAGTTCACGATATATTTACCAGCTTCTGAAATCATGTAACTTATTTTTCGTTTATTTCAGGGAGCGAGGGCAGAAAAAGGAGATCCAGGACCACCAGGAGAACCAGGAACACCAGTATGTAATAAACAAATAAAATAAAACTTTTTATATGTTATATTTAATATAAAAGTTTTAAAGTAATAAATATATACAAATATTCAAATCCACATTTTTTTAGAGTAAAAAACTGTTACTCACAGATCATTACAGTATCACAGTATTACAGTATCAAAATCTTTCTGATTCATATTCAGAACTCTGATTCACTTAAAAAGATATACTCATTAGAACTTGAAAAGTAATGTATAAGTTATGAAAAAAATTAAAAATAGGATAGTCATTTACGGAAAATAACTATTGCGAAAGTAGATTTAAATTCATTAAAAAAAAACAAGTAAAATAAAATGATGTGAAATGTGATACTTTTTTAATATTTTTTTTAGTTTTATCTCACAAATAAACTGCTTTTGCTTATTTTAATCTTGTTTTCATTGTTATTAACTTCGGTAATGATTTGTCACTTTTTCGATTATACTTAAGTATTTTGAGCCTCTTTTAGTTTTTTCTATGAGTAAGAGTATTTAATATTACATTACGTAATATAATATGGGCGTACTTCTAATTTTAGTTTTGACGAGAAATCGTATAATGTAAAGACGCAGAATATGGAATACCTAGTATAATGTTATTACAATATCTTTAAATTTTGTTTCATTTTAGGGTTTTCCAGGAACCATGGGCCCTAGAGGACCACCAGGTGTTCCAGGAGATGCAGTAGTTGTAAGTATATGTTCATAAAATAATATAAAGTATAATAATATTAAATTATTAAATTTTACTGGGCTCAGCTGCAAGTTACTTTTTATAGATCGCTATTAGGTTTTATAATAAAACTTATTCTTAAAAATATTGACTTAAATCGTATTTTTATATCAAACATCATCAATGGCTCGACAGCCTAGACTGCTCTTTGGCTTTCTCAAGAAGTTTTTTCCATGCTAGTTTTTGGTAGTGTTTTCCAATTTTTAGTTTTTAAGATCATTTCAAATTCGGCCTGCCTCTTTTTCGTGTGCTAACTGGTCTGGCAGTGAAAACTCTTTTTGTGGTAATGTCTTCGTCCATTCTTCGTCCATTCGTCCACGTGGCCTGCTTATTTTATTCCTTGTCTTTCAATAAAGTTAATAATGTCAGGTTCATTATATGAGTGATAAATCTCTAGATTTGATATTCTAAGCCACACATAATTTTTTGAATTCCTTTAAAAATACTTATCAAGACTTTTCTCTCAAAGGTATCCAACATATCCTCATTCGTACAAGATGTGGTCCACGTTTCACAAGCATATGCTAAAACTGATCGTATAAGAGATTTATGTAATAAAACTTTCGTTTTTCTATGAATTATATTAGATTTTATGTATTTTCGAATATTAAATGTTTTTCTTTATTAAAAATACTAATTTTACTCGATATTGAATATTATGTACCAATATTATTATTTTGGCAATATAGTTTTTTTTACATGCATTTCCTTTGTACTGTGTCTTTATATTCGGAAGACATAGCATAAAAATAAATATTTAATGAAAATATGATAAATATTTAATTTGCGTGCATTTGAAGAATTAAGCAAATTATACAATAATATGTATATGTTGTGGTGCATTTCGATTAGTGCAGTTTCAATATGAATAAAACCTTTAAGTTTTCGTAAGTAATTGTTTTAAAAATAACTTACAATGAAACAATGCTACTTTCATCATTCATTTAATATTCGTTATTATTCAGGAAATTCTTTATTATTTTCGTAGGTAGAAGGACAGCCAGGACCACAAGGAGATCCCGGGCCAATGGGTCCTCAAGTAAGACGATATTTTACTACAAAATCTAATCTTATTTTTATAATGCTTAATATTTATCATGTTATTAAATATTATTTAAATTAGATTTAACGTTGCAGAAAAATTATTATTTTATGACGAACTCTAAATAAGAAATCTAAATTTTTTTCCTGAATACATACATAGTACATTCGGAATAGATACAGGAATTTCATTAAGTAGTAAAAAACACACAATTGTATGCCAAAAATAATGTTTCCTTTTTTATAGTACAATTTAAAAGCAATGAAACATTTTTTTAAAATATATTTGGAGAAGTTTATGAGGTGTCTATAATTTTACTGTGCACACTATTTTCAGTTTATGGGTGATTTTTAATGCAAAAAAAGGATTTATTTCTCAGGCATGATTACTTAGAATATTGATTGCTTGATTTGGTAATAAATCATATAGCTGAAGTTATTGAGTCATGAGTATAAGAAATTATAGTATACATTCCGTCAGAAGCTAGTCTTAAACAAATTGATCTCAAAACAAACATTTTAAATAATTATGCTAATTCCTCTGCCACATCAAATATTTAAAATAATTAATAATTAACATAATTGTGACACCTGTACATTATAAGACATAATTTTAAAAAATTAGTACATTAGTTCTAAAATAACGGAAAGATGAATACATTATTTTATGAATGGAGGAAGATTGGTAGCGCTTCACGCTTCCTTGCCCCAGCTATTGAGTTCTATTCTGGAACCCGGCACGGCTCACTCAGACTTTTCTTTCTTCAGTGGGTCGATAAAATGAGTATCAAGCATTCTTAGGGACAAAACACTTAGGGTTCCACTTTCAGCTAACCACCCAACCAGAATATCTGCTCTTACATCGCAAGAGCCCAAGGTTAAGAAAACTGGAATGGGCTAAGTAGGCCGTGGCCGTCTACGAGCTGTCGCACGCCACTGAGTTTAGTTTTTCTTTCTGAATATCGTAAATGTTTCTTTTTTTCTGTCCCATCTTAGATTTCTCGTGCAGTATTGTTTATGTGTCGTAAATATGTCCCTTCGATCGTCTTGCTTTTACAACTTACTATATTAATAATTACACTGGGAAACAAGTTGTTTGTTGCTTTTATACAAATACTTGAACTAGCCTAATTGAGGTGTGGTGTTTCAAATTTGAAATTAGTTTTGCGCCCTAAGCTACAGATATTTTTAAAGGCATTTTTAGTCTTTGTTTTGTCAAAATGTGCAAGCTAAAAAATACCCCGACAAACTTTAAGGGGAGTAAGAGCGAATAAACAGGATTAAAATTGCACAGGAACCTATGTCCGAAAATGTCGTCATATGGGCGCTTCTCCATTAGAAGCTGCTTCTTCATACGCTTTTGAACAGGTCATAATAGGGATGTTCACTTATCCGCATACGACAACGCTTCCGGGCATGATTTCATATATATATATATATATATATATATATATATATATATATATATATATATATATATATATATATATATATATATATATATATATATGTATATATTATTTTTTGTTCTTTACTAACGGCAGGCACTGAACTTTCGTTCTTCGCCTTTGAAGATGCCGGAAGTGTTGCTCGTTTATCGTTACCCAGTGGGCACCTGTGAACCAAAGTCACGGGGGCGAGCAACGCTACCCGCGCCACACTGCCACATATACCCGTTCATAGGGTGGGCCACATTCATACATTCACACATCCGAAGACAACACACAGAGAGAGAAACATCTATGTCCAGAGCGGGATTCGACCCCGTAGCCATTGGCCTCGCAGTCAGGCACGATAACCACTCGGCAACCTGGCCGGCTATAAATATATATATATATATATATATATATATATATATATATATATATATATATATATATATATATATATATATATATATATATATATATATATATATATATATATATATATATATATATATATATATATATATATATATATATATATATATATAGTTTTTTTAACTTGTACATATTTCGACAAAAAAAAAAGACTAATAGAGTAATTGAAAAAATACAATAGCTTGGAGAGAGAAATTGATTGCATATTCGTAATCAACGATATGAAAATATCTAAGATCCGTTAGAAAATATCATGCAATATATGAAAAATTGTTCCCCACTATCAATTAAAAATACATTTTTTTATTGCATTTACACTATTATTAAAATAGGTATCACTAGGAAGCAGTTGTTACAAATATACGCTGTTATTACAAATAAATGTCTTAAACAAGTCTAAAAGTCATTGGCGCATTCAATAACTGCTATTAACTTCAAGTACTTCTAGACAGAATATCTTCGTTTACAAAACAATGAGGAAAACTATTCATAATTACACGTAAAAATAAAACTTCCCTCTCAATAGATTTATTCAGCAGCAACAGTTCACCGTATTTGTGAATTGCTGGAATAGTTATTTATCAGCGAGTCGAAACTATTCAATCGTGCTCAATGACGCAAGATGGGGACGATTCTGGGATTCATTACCTTTCCTCTGAGGGACTCGAAGATAGGTCCTCGCTCATAAGGAATTACAGAACACGGGAAATTGTAATCGATTGCTCCGTGTTTGGCGTGTATAAATGCATTGAGATCACATCCTGATCTGCCCTGTCCACGTATCATTGACCACCGTTGGCACTGTCGGCGAAATACTCTGATATATTTCTGCTTGATGGAGAGATCACTGTACTGGTCATTGACTGGGACAGGATAATTGATGAATAATAATTTAGAGACGTATATCTTTTCCTAGACTTGGAACAATAATATTTTACAAAGTGCTTCGTGTTATAACCCAGTTTTTATGTAGAATTAGCGTAGGCAAGTGCTGGAAGTATAATTTTTTCGAGAACTTAAAGATGCGTTTAAATAATGTTAGCTTTCCGAAATAATAATGTATTATAGGATGCACTATACAAGGTGTTGAATAAAAAATTGCTTCTATTCTGTATTTTTATAAAAGTTTTAAAAAATGGTACAAAGTGGGTGTCGTAATTTATTATTAATTCAAGGAAGCAACTGTCTTTTCAACTTTGTCAAGGAGACAACATTACGAAACACCCTATATGGTAGAAGAGTAAATATAGAATGGAGATTTTATTTATATTTTAATTAAAAATAATATATTCAATTATAAAAACTAGAAATATTAATTTTTAGAAATTTTTCTATTTTATAATTGAAAAATAGTTCTAAAGATAATTATAGAGCATTATTTGTATACTCCTTGTATAGTACATCAGCATAACAATTTAAACTATTCATTTATTTTTTTAAAATTTATATGTGATCAGGTAGCCTCTCTCTTTATAAGTTAGATTTGTGAGATCATTTGTATTCGTTACGATATTTTTTGTGATAATATACTATGTTTAAGATAACAAAAACTTCTTACTATAGATACATATTTTCGCAAATTTTTCTTATTCATCTAAATATAAACTAAACTAAACGTCAAACAATAATAAAAATAATTATATTTTTGAAGAATGAAATATAAACGGTATAACACTTATATTATAAAGATTCATGTATTTTCTTTTCTTTTTTTTTATCTAGGGGGAGCAAGGACTGCAAGGCTTACCAGGTATTCCAGGATTTCCTGGTAAAAAGGTAATCCTCTTGACCTTTTAAAAAAGGCCATATTTCACACGTCAATACTTTCTTTAAATCGGAACAAAGAGATATCAAAATATAACTAGGTTATTAAAATAATTAATTATCTATTTTAGTTGAAACGTTACTTTAAAATCTAAGACTCTTTAAAAAATATTAAGTCACTGAGAATAAAAGTGAAACCAGACAGATATCAAAATAGGAATATGTTATTAAAATAATAATTACTCTATTACTATTATATTTTATTTGAAATGTTACTTTTAAATCTAAAACTCTTTAAAAAATATTAAGTTACTGAAAAAATAGAAGTGAAACCAGACAGAAATTAAAATAAATAATAATCTATTTTATTTGGAATGTTACTTTAAAATCTCAAACTCTTTAAAAAAATATTAAGTCACTGAGAATAGAAGTGAAACCAGACATTGTTACAGACTTTTAATTCCTTGATCTGTCTTTCAAATCAATCTCTGAAATAAAGTGAATTTAAAAGTGTTTTAGTTGGTGAACTGGCATTTTAAGATTCTAAAAAATATTTTGAAAAAATCTGAAAGTAATTTCTGGGGACATAATCTCTTTTCTCTAATTTATTATTAAAAATGTTAAAATTAAGATTATTTGAAAAATTTTGACATCCTTTTCTTTCCTTCGAACAAATTTAGCTAATATTTTAGTTTTTGTTTTTCAGAAAACTAGTAAACAAAAAATTTTGAGACCAGGATTTTTTTTAACTCACTGGTGCTTTTTTTACAGGGCGATACAGGACCACCTGGAGTAGCAGGACCAGAAGGAAAGAGAGGTTTTCCTGTATGTTTATTTTATTATTCTTATTATAATTATAATTTTTCTTTGAAAAATATTCAATGGACAGTATGCTAATTTTAGAATATTTTTTTTTTACTCTAAACTGAAAAAAAGAGTTCTTTTTTAAATTAAAACATTTATTAAATTCTACCATTCCCAGTTTGGTGATTGCAGAGTCAGGTTTCATTTTCTTTATTATTAAAACCTTGATAACAGCCTAATATAATTACAATTTGTATATTATATTAAGCTGTTATCATATACAGGTACACATGTTGTTCTGTGCTGACAATCCTCGAAAAATATTTTTATGATATTCTTCAAAAATGAAGCGAAAAAGAAATGCCTACACTATAAAAAAGATCCGGATCAATTTACGGTTTAAAGTATATGGATGCATCTTCCGTAAAATCCATTTTTAACGTAAAATATTATACCATAATTTTTACAGTAACATACAATTAATAAATATAATTAAATATTATTATTTAATTGAATTAGAGATATTCGATGATTTTACGGTAATTATTGCTGTAAAAGTTTTTTTGGCGGTTTATTAGATTTTTTGTTCCGTAACATATTCCGATGAAAATTAGGTAATGCGGTGAAAAATACCGTCAATCTGAGTGCCGGTACTTTTGGATGGAGCTTGAAGCATCAATGTCTGTTTGATTACATAAAAGGAGCTAAAAGGTAGTTATTCAAAACAGCTTCAGGATTTATCAGCACCTCGTTTTGCCGATTTTAAGTGTGATTATTGTTTCATCGCATTTTCGATGAGGATTTTGGAATTATATATAAATGGTAGTCGTTATTGAAGACCTTGTAAAGGATAACCTAGTATATAACAAGAGATTTATTTGCTTTTTTATGTATGTTTTTAGGGTGACAGAGGAGAATCTGGCCTTCCAGGACCTCAAGGACTACCTGGATTACCGGTACGAAAATCAAATTTCATAAATAATACACATTGTATAATTTTTTTAAAATCAAAATTAGCAATTTCTATTTTATTCTTTTTATTGAATATTATGCAGTTTACATAGAAAATTATTAGTTATTAATATTTATAGTAAGCAATCGCAAGCAATTAGTTATTAATATTAATAGCATCAGGCAATATATGCAATTAAAATAGCAAAATTTTTTCCCGACATGGAACATGTAGAGTGTTCTAAATTAGGCTGACGGTCTTCCAAAATATACAGCAGGATAACGTTAGTTAAGGGGAAGAATAATTTTTGTTACAAACTCGCGAGTCAAGACAGAAATTTTCCACTGTAAAATCTTAGATTCAGTACAGAAATTTTTTTACAGATGGCGCAGTAGTGTTTTGATGTATTTTTTGCTCTCCGATTATAACGCGATTGTGAATGATCATGGACATTTCCGACTATATAATTTGGTGATTTTCAAAAATTAATTGCTTGGTAAGATTGATAAAGGTAATTTTGAGTACCTTTTATTTGAATTACAGGTTTACTGCCTTCAGCGCCATCGGTCAAAATTTTTTAAAATTATAAACAGGGAATCAGGAAAGAAAATTATTTTCTGTACCACATGAATTTACATGAAATATATGATAATTATATATTTTGAAATTTAGCCAATTTTGTTGTTGTAAACTTTTACCAAACTATCAGTTTAGATTAAAACACGCTTTTTATAGTTGTATATTAATAAAATACCAACTGAGTTTCATTTAATATGTTAATTTTATGAAGAAGAAAAACTCTCAAAAAAGCAAAACGTTTGAATTGTTTTAAATTTTTTTTCCTCTCTTTTTTTTTTTTTTGCGTTATAGTTTCGCAAACATTTCTTCCATATAAAATTCATCTTTTCAAAATATTACAAAGTACTTTTTGGTAGTTTTTGATTTTTAAAGTCGAGTAGTTCTCCTAACTATGTTTATCATATTCAAGTACTATTTCACTTGAATTTTGTCATTTCGAAAATCTTCAGAGCGAGAAACAATGTCAACAAATACTGTGGAATCAAAATTTAAATTTTTTTGAATTAAAAAAAAAGTTAAGTAAAATTTAATCATTTCGTCACTGTTAATAACATAGAATTTTATTAAAAATTTTAAATGTATCTATTAACTAAATTCCATTAATATTTCAGAAAAATTTATTCATCTCTACTTACCTTAAATATTTTTTAATAGTAATAACATTTTTATTTCTGAATAATGATCTAATTTTAATTTCTGAGCTTATATTTGTTTCTAAATTTTAACAACTACGTTGTTAGGGAACATATGGAGCTGACCATTTGGTTCCCGATAATTTTTTGATAGTTAACTATAACATTGTAACTTGTAGATCAACAACATAGAATTAATGCTGTAAAAATCTGTATTATTTTTAGTCTTAAATAGTGTTATTGTTTCAAAACCCTTAGGAAAATTTGCCATAGGTTTGCCATAAAAAAATGCCATAGGATATTCCTATGGGGTTTTGCCTATGGCAAAAATTTTGCCATATACGTATGGCAGAATTTTGCCATACATGTATGGCAAATTTTTGCCATAGGCAAAACCCCATAGGAATATTCTATGGCATTTTTTTGAATGGCAAAATTTTGCCATAGGCAAAACCCCATAGGAATATCCTATGGCATTTTTTTGTATGGCAAAGTTTTGCCATAAGTGTATGGCAAAAGTGTATGGCAAAATTTTGCCATAGGCAAAACCCCATAGGAATATCCTATGGCATTTTTTTATATTGCAAGTTTTTGCCATAAAACTAAGATGTGCTACAGTTTATGAAGAAATATTTTTCCATAGGATATGGTATACCTTTGCCATACAGCTATGGCAACATTTCTCGTTGATATTTTACCATACGTCAAAAAATAATTACTTACAAGAATCTTTCGCAATGGATATTAAAAATGCAAAACTTAATAATTGTAGAATAAATATATATCCAGAAAGCTTTTTTTTTAATTTCTTTGATAAACATCTCCTGTTTTACTTGCAGAATCCTTTTTGTATGCGGTTCTTATTCAAATAAATTTCAAACAGTTAGTACTAACCGCTAGAAAATGGGTCCGGTGGACGGTGCGAGTGGGGAAAATATTGGTTATGTTGATTAGGAACAAAATATATTGAGTATAGGCAACTAATATTTGTTAAAGCTGTAAAAACAAGAAAATAGAAAGTGGGTCCGGAGGTCGGAGCGAGCATAAAAAACGTTAATTTGATTGATTGGTATCATAATTAGTTAGACAAGCCTCAGATATTAGAGGAACCTAAAGGAACGCGAAGCAAAATAACGGTCCGATGGTCGGAGCGAGTATGAAAATTCTTTAAATTTTGATATGTGATACTAAACTAAAAATTAAACAGACTACTAAAACAGTAAAATACTATTAAAACTCAAAAGATAAAGAGTGGGGCTGGTGGTCGAAGCGAAACTAGTTTAAAATAGATCAAACGGGACAAAAGCTGAATATGTAACGGTGCAACCAGTGGTGGCATGTGAACAAAATTTTATCCATAAAAAAGATGGTATTAGACTATGAAAAGCTAAGAATAGAAAACAGGCTAAATTAGTTGATCCCCTACTAGTGAGGGATAAAAAAACTCAGAAAATTTATGTTGAGTTGTGTTAAGCGCATTTAGAAAAGAGAACACAATATAGAAACATTGGCAAATACAAAACATGTTTAAGACATGATTAAAATTGGTGAAATTAATAATTGTTATTGACAAATTTACACTTGGTCAGGGATAGTAAATAAAAATTAATTGGGTATAGGGAATTACTATGACGAAAAAGTTGTAAACTTAAGGAAAGATTAAATTGTTAGAAGCATTTTTGGTTATAGCAGCAGATGATATGGCCAGGGACTGTTCAGTTGATAATATTGAAGCAAAACAATTGTCAACCAGTAATCCAGCAAATCTAGTTAAGTGATGACCCTAAACTATGTATAAACATGTAACAGAACATTGTACAAATATATGTGGATACTTAAGAAATATTAGTTGTAAAATAGTAAAACACAGAGACATGATAAAAAAACAATTTAATGGCAAGCAAAAATTAAACACAAAAAATAAATATAAAGCCCTAACATATGTAAGATAATGTAAAAAAGCATTGCAAGAACCTAAGTGGAATTAAAATAAAAAACTAATGAGAATGTAAACACTGATAAAAGTACCAGACAGCCGGAAATTAAAAAACTTAATAAATTCAGATAGATAATCGCATAGGCGTTTGCAATAAATTGTTTTTGACCAAGAATGAGATCGAAAAAATATTAAAATAAGTAGCCAAAGTTTGCGAAAGATTCCACTTGTAGTGGATGACACTTTAATATGGCGGTCTGATACTCTAAGCCTAAATCAATGGAACATCGGATTTTAAACACTCAAAAATGGAAAAATTGGCCACCCGGAGGCCGGAAAAGACTCACCAGGAATGCCTTGTGGGTTTACATGTTGAATTTAATTAACTTCGGGATGAAATAATGGATATTTATTTCTTTTAGAAGATGTTTTTGAGGACTCCATAGAAGTTGTTGTTTCGTTGGTGGAGATCTAGATCAACTTTTCTCTATGGTATACTGCCATACAAATCTTTAAGGTTACCATTGGCCTATGGTATACTGCCATACAAAGTTCTGTGGTTGCCATAGGCCAATGGTGACGTGCCATACAAATCCTTATGGTTACCATTGGTCTATGGTATACTGCCATACAAATATTTATGGTAGCCATAGGCTTTTGGGGTTTTGCCATACAAATCTCTATGGTAACCATAGGCGTATGGTATCTTGCCATATAAATTTCTATGGTAGCCATAGGCTTATGGGGTTGTGCCATACAAATCTCTATGGTAGCCATAGGCTTATGGTGCTGTGCCATACAAATCTCTATGGTAACCATAGGCGTATGGTATCTTGCCATACAAATTTCTATGGTAGCCATAGGTTGCCATAGATTACCATAGGCTTCTCTATGGCAAATTTTCCTAAGGGAAGCATCTAAATAATAAAATTTTCAAGTAAACATTATTATAAATGTATCGTTCATGTGCCGACTTTTCAGTTTTAATTTTCAAATTAAGAACAATTAGAAACACGTTTTTTTAAGGACTTTATTACATTGTTTTATTCTGAAATTACGGTAAAGTAACCGGCAACAGTCTGTTCAAGTAATTAACCGTACAGTTTGAGATAAAGAACATTAAGTTACCTTTAAGGTTTTTAAACCATTAATATGGATAAAAAACATTAGTAGAAAACTATACAGCTTTTAACCATTTACAGCTAGTATGGTTTCAAAACAGTATTAAAGAAATTTAACTAAACATTGAAGATAGGCTTTTTGTTAGGTAATATGCATTGGAGTTAGTAGTTGAGTTGTGTGTGCGTGTTTTTCTAAATGTACCGTGGAATAGTGTGGTTTAATTAGTCTATCATATTACATTTTTGTGTTAAGCAGCTGCCATCTGAGCATGAATGAGATTATTGTATTCTAATATTTAGTTAAAAACTGGAAAGTGCAGAACATTCGACACTCTTTAAATTAATTGCAAATATTGTGATGTCAACGCTGGGTTTCGAACCCCCCTTTTTGTAAGTCATGAGATTGACAGATGAACCCGCTCGGCTAAAATATGTACCCAACTACTAGAAACTAAGTGGCTTCATTTGCTGGGTCTATTTGGAAGTATAAAATTCTGGTTATTTAACCGTATTAACTGAAAACAGTTAATAAATTGTTTTTCTCACTGATAGTAGTTTGAATATCATCTTATTTATGGTTATTTGACTATTTTGTTTAATTATGGTAAAATAAAAATTAAATAGTTATTTAACTATTTTTGTAAGAAATTTCTGGCAGTGTATTTGAAGAAAATCTAAAAGCTTATATTTTCATTAATATTCTTTTAATTAAAAATAAGTTTGCAAAGTTTGCTTTTTTTAACGATGGATAACATTTAATTAATTTTAACAAGTATCGAAAAAAAAATCTGAAAATTACTTTAACTTTAATACAATACAGAAATCCAACTGACATTCATATTTGTTTACATAGCTTGAATAGTCTTTCCAATTTATTTGAATAAAACTTTGGAGGTTCTTCAAAAATGACTTTAATTAGGGACGGCTCGGTGGCAACAAAGCATTACAAAGATGACATTGAGTTTCTCCAGATAATTATTGATTGCATTACAGATATTTGATGATGAAAGAGATTCATATTGAAACAAAAGATCATGGTTACAGTCAGAAACTAAGAATTTCTCATTTAAATTTATTCCAAGCACCATCTCGTTCAAAAATATCTGGAGAATTTCTAGAATTTTCAATAAAATTCTAACATTCATATGAAAATGGAACCAAATTGTCACGGAATGCCTTTAAATCGAACTAAGAAGGAATTTATATATTGATGCAATTTAAACATACGGCTAGGTGAAAGAAATTAGAGCAGGAACCATTTCAATAAATGTATTTTACATAAAATATTGCATTTATGTGTTAAAAAACCATATATCAAAAGTTCTAATAAAAATGATTAATTTAGCAAAAAAATACATCGATCATTTATTGTCGTTCTGTACTTAAATAGTAAAAACAATAATAGCTGTACTTAAAGTACATTACTTTTATTTGAAAGAATTTGTTCACTTATCTTGGCTAAATATTTAACGATAATATTATTATTTCGAAATAAATGAATTTAAGAATACAAAAAGGAAATAAAAAGTATTGCTTATTCTAATACTTATTCAAGAAAAAAACTCATTACTAAAGAAATTAAATTGAAATTTTATTATAAAACAGGTATCAGGTCTTTGGTAAATTACGTTTTTAAAAGCTGGGTTTTGGCGAATAATTAAAAAAATAACTTAATACTTGAAAAAAAATTTTTTTGATCAATTCAAATTTTAAATTCACAGTGAACTAAAATTAGCAAATAAAAAATAAACATCCTCTGATTCGTAAAACTGAGGCGCTTGGCAAGATTAGACCTTACATAAAGAATGAATGAAAAAATGAAGAACAAGCGGAATTGGAAATCAATGAACTCGAGGCTCAAAGGAAGACCCAAAAAGAGTTTACTAAAATACCAGTGCAACCATGACTAACCATGGCTATTCGTGACAACCATGGCGTTGGCTGGTAAATAACATAATTTTTGTTATGTGACCTTTTTAATTAGTTCGAATCGTTTGATTTTTGTTGCTGAATGAACTTTTATAATAAGTTCGACAATAGAAATCTTTATTTTAATGAGTGTGGCACCTAAAAATTTATATTGCTTTATATAATAATGTAAAGTAAAGAACAAAAAGTAATGAAGAAGTGTTTTATTCATTACTTTTTTCGGCTTATCTGTTTTAGTTTCATGCATGATTTGTCAAAGTTAATTAACACTGATTAATTGATTATTTACTTTTTTTTAAGTATGAACAATGAATACTCAGTTAGTTAATAATAAAGATAGATAAATGTTCAGAAAATTAGGCAATATACATATACATATATATACAGGACAACGCATGATAGTCACGGTTGCACTGATATTTCAGTAAACTGTTTTTGGGTCTTCCTTTGAGCCTCGAGTTCATCCATTTGCAATTTCACTTTTCAATCATATTTTTTATTTATTCTTATCCAATCTTGCCAAGCGCCTCAATTTTATAAATAAAATTATGCTTATTTTTTGTATGCTAATTTTGGTTTACTGTGAATTTAAAATTCAAATTGATCAACAAAAAAAATCAAATCTTAATTTTTTTTCCAAATATTAAGTTATTTTTATACTTATTCCCCAATATATATATATATATATATATATATATATATATATATATATATATATATATATATATATATATATATATATATATATATATATATATATATATATATATATATATATATATATACATACATATATATATATATATATATATATATATATATATATATATATATATATATATATATATATATATATATATATATATATATATATATATATATATATATATATATATATATATATATATATATATATATATATATATATATATATATATATATATATATATATATATATATATATATATATATATATATATATATATATATATATATATATATATATATATATATATTAAATCAAAACCTTTTTTAAATTGTGTTTTAATGTAAACTCATTTGCGAGCTTCTATTGTTCATAATACGTTTTTTTGTTTATCACTTTTTCAGCTAGTTGCACACGAAACTTTTGAGTATTGTTTTATATTAGTTATAAGCTTCTGTTTATAAATTTTTCAGGTAGTTTCACAATATATATTAAACTCGAAACATTTTAACATGGCGTTTCAAAAAAAAAATCATTTACGAGCTTTTTTTGTTCAAAAGTGAACAACCTCTTTATAATTATGACTTTTTCATGTAGGTTCGTGATATATATTAAACCAGAAACTTTTTTTTTTATATTTTGCTTTAATATGACGAAAGTTTAATATAACGAAAGAAGCAATGGCTTTATGTTTATCACTTTTTTAAGAAGTTACCCAGTATATATTTTATCATAAAACGTTTTAGAGATGTATTGTATTTTTTATCTGGTTCTAATTTTCTTTCTATGCAGGGCCTTCCTGGTAGAGACGGCATTCCTGGTACAACTACAGACACTGTCGTTATTCCTGTAAGTGTTATAATTTTATTTTATTCCTTGAAAAGCATTTTTAACTATTACTGATTTCGTTAACAAAATAAAATTTACATTTTCATTTACAGTATTTCGAGATAATAAAAATATTCAAGCTTACACGACAGTCTTTATTCTTTTCAGCGATAAAAATTTTGATCTTTTTGAATGTTTCATTCAGTTGTATCGGAAAAATAAATACTCTATACGTTGGAAATTTTGTAGCGTTTTGAACTATGTCATTGTTAAAATTCTTTGCATTCTAAATAAGGTGAATCATACAAGATCTTTATTTGTATATTATTGAAACATTTTAGAAGATACACAAAACTTTCTCTTTATCACCGTTTTCCTTTTCAAAATGTAACGATTTATTTTTTCCTTTAACTTCATTTTTATCAATTTATTTCAAATATTTATCTATTTATATTTATTTATTTAACAGCACCTTATTTATTTAGTCATAATTTTATTTATTTAGACATTTTTCGACCTTTATTTACTTAGCCTTGCATTTTCAATATTAGCATCTGATAATAAAATGAGTTATTAATAAGTTTTTTTGTAATTCCGATTTCGTATTTAGAAAATAAAACTCATTCTTATAATTTATTTTATAAATATGGGATGCTATATTAAAAGATAAGTTTATGTATTAGGATTTATCACTTCCATGTAGAGTTTCATGTACTTTTTATCTTCTAAAAACACGCTATAAGAAAATGTATAGTTTTACCATCACTGAAACATTCGTGAACTTTCTGTGGATTCCGCAATAGTTGCAGAATATGTAAGTTATTTGGTTAGAGTTCTACATTGGCATCATTTTCTAAAAATGACGCTAAAACCACGCGCTCGAAAATTTAACTAATTTTAAATATGGTATAATTTAGTTATACAGAAAATAATTTTTATCCTTTCGACTTCGCAGTTCTGTGATCTGTATGAAGCTGTTAAATTTATATTTATATGTTTATCTTGGTAGGAGTGGCGAAATTTATGACAGCTTAGTAGTCAAGTGAAATCTGATAATAGTATGAATATTCAATTTTACATCTGTTTAGTAATAATTGTATGTGTATTTTAATTAATTGTTTTATGATGAAGTACATACATATATTTACTAAATTTAACTTTTTCGTGTTTTTTTCCATAATTTTTAAATTTAACCCCCAAGAATTTCAATACTTTTTTATAGTTAATGGTGGATTCTTTTTAATAATTATTTATTTTGCGTGGCTTGCATAATTAAAATTGTCTTGAAACTGAAATTTCATGCAGTAATGAATTTTTAAACGTTAGTATTGCATTTAGTATTGCATGACATTGTAAAAAAAGAGCTTTGCATTTTTTTCAGGTTTATTTTTTTTCTAAATAATTATTGAATGTATTTGTTGTATTTAAATAAACCATAAAACAACATTATGCGTGCTTGTATCTACTTTAGATTAAATTCAAAATTTTAAATATTTATATTATTTTACTTTGTTAAAACCTGAGGTACACGCATTGATACCTAAAATTATTAGTGCTCCTGACATGTTTGTAACATGATTCATATTTTGTTTATCTTATGATTCAGGCATATGACTCATATTATAATGATGATTAGACATATGATTCATATTTTGTATATCTTATTGTGACTTGTGACAGTAAAATAAGAAATTTGAAACTGTAAAATATTTTTTTGCTACATTCCTTTACGCTTCAGTAGTGAAGATGACATATTTATCATTCTTAATTGTACTGAAAATGCTTTAAGACACACTCTATTCAACTACTTCAGAAATTAAATACATTTGAATTAATCTTTTCTATCAGAACGTAAAAGTGAAGCCCCTCACTTTATTGAAAACCAAATGCCTGTGAATTAAATTTTCTGGAAAACAGTCCTTGCGTGAAAATATTCCAGACGTTGTTCCATGTTTAATCAAGAGTGAAATAAAATGTTTCTAGAATCTTTACGGAGTTGTTAAATCGCAAAAATAATGTAAGAAATGAAACTTTTGTTCTTTAAAGGCTCACGAATGTCCTCATCCAGCAACTGGAAATGATGAAAATTCTTGAAATTAATAATTAAAACTTTGCTGAGCGCGCTTAAATTAGCTTAACTTGGGGGATTCGTTGAAATGTTGCTTGGATCAGACAAATAATATTAAAGAGAGCAATAGCAACGATGAAGATGTCAAAGACTTCTGCACCACATCAATAAATATCCATAAATGTACACACACATGTAATGTGTGGTAAAGAAAGTTCTTTTAGTGGTTTATCAAATTGTTGCGAAGCAGGTAGATTCTTAGTAGTTGGTGAATCTCAAACCCCGTGCTTTAAGCGTGGTTCGTAAAATTGCCAAATTCAGCATTAAAAAGCTATAGAATCGAATTCAACTAATTTAATGGAATATGATTCTGATCCTTTTAAAGCATATCAAATTTATTTCAAGTTAAATTGAAGAAAAAATTATTACTCTGGAGAGCAAATGTTTTGTTGCATTTGTGCAAATATTTGATCTTACCTGAATGAAGCGTGGGAATTTCAAATCAAATTGATAACTTTTTTTCCTCTTACTGGCGATGAATTAAAATGCTTTTAAAATGCCACTAAATTCCGTTTTTTTAAGTAAAAAATTAAAATATATGAAATTTATGTTCAATACTGACAAATTGGGTCACGATGGCTCAGGGGATGGAGTGCTCACCTTCCAATGATGTGAACCTGACTCGAATCCTAGTGATAGCTGGTCAATACGAATCCGCATCCGGCTTGCACCGTCCACAGTGCTGACGTGAAATATCCTCAGTGGTTGACAGATCATGGGTAAGAGCCCCTTTTCCATCGTTTCCTAACCATGGAAGATTTTCGTGGTTTTCCCCTAGATGTAACGCAAATGCGAGTTGGTTCCATCAAAAAGTCCTCCACGACGACAAATTTCTCCTATTACTTGATTCAGGAGTTCTCTTGTCTTCTGGATTAGGTTCAAAATTACAAGGCTACAGAGTTAACATTAGTAGTCGTAAATTCGAAAATTGCGTCGGCTGCTCCACGACAGTTATTAAAATAATCCTGACAGATTTCCTTATCCTTTGTCATATTTTTTTTCTCAGCATTGAATGCAAAAAAATAAATAATAAAAAAAACGTATCCCAGTTACATTAAAATAGCAATTCACATTTTTTTCACAATTTGAAAGGGTGAAAAAAATGCAAGTAAACCTACGTGGAAAATATTTTTCTGAAATCACGAAGCCTTAGTGAAAGAAGTTTGTTTGCAAACCTTTGTAAGGGATAGCCAAGTTGTTATCCTTTACAACTGGCGTCAATCATTCAGATAAAATAAGAAATTTAATACCCTTTTATTAGAGTGCTTTTTGACGTATAAAACATAAAGCTTTACACCAATCAAAAATAAGTCTTGTCCAATCAATTTCTTTGTGCTATTCACCACGTGTTGAATCATGTTGACAAATTTTTCAATGCAGAAAAATTTTTCGCCGAATTTCTTTAGGAGTGTGTTATTTGAGAATATCTCAAAGAAAAGCACTTAGTTATTAGAAGAAAAGCAAACATCTTAATAACTTTAGAAGTAATGCACACGGTCTGGAAAATATGAAAATAGTTTAGGTAGTAAAACGGTCAAAAGTTTGGTGTTCTTTAAAGTAAATATTATGTTTTGCGTGTTTCACCATAGCTCTAGAACAATTTAAAATAATTCATAATTTTTGCATTTAATTATAAATTGCTTCATCGATGGGAAATTCTACGTAAAAAAAGTTTTAATAATTAGTTTTGACTCTTTATTATTTTTTATTAAAATATGGTACAAATAGTTTAGGTAGTAGAATGGCCAAACGTTTGGGGTCCCTTAAAGTAAATTTTATGTTATGCGCATTTGACCATATCTCTGGAACAATTTAAAATATTAAATAATTTTTGCATTTAATTTTAATTTTTTTCATCGTCGAAACATTCTACATATAAAGAGAATTAATAAGCAGATATTAATCCTCTATATTTGGAAATGTTCAATAAAAGAGAAATTAACTTCAAAAATTTCTAAAATTTAATCTATTATCCTGCCTAAACAATTGATTGCGGCAAACCCCCTCTATACCCAGAGCGTAAAAAATCAAAATTCGTTGGGAAAATGGATGTTTATTTAGGGAAAGTACGTCTTTGCCTCTGATCACACAACTTAAGCATTGCTTGCATTAAATTGTCACAAGAAACTGAACCTTAAACTTCCTCATTCACGTCTGGCTGTTTTTGAAAAACGGTGTTTGTTTTTGAGCACTTGAAACGCGTCGACTGATATTTCCTACTAATATATTTTATAAACGAATGAAATTATTCATAAAGTAATTGTCTGTACTAATTAATTAGAATATTAAAGTTTAGGGATCGGCCCGGGAAGATTGAGTTCTAATAAGTGCCCTAGTAGTCCAATCATTAGACAGAATGTTATCAAAGTGTCTATTTTTTTTTTCTTTCTCTCTCTTTCTTTTTTACGAACAATAGAAATAATTACACTTACAAATGAATGATAGAAATTTTGATATCTGTATTTTTCAATTTATTTCTGGAAAATTTATTTCCAATTACAATGTTTTTCTCCTTTTCTTTAATTTCCCAGAAAGGAGACCTTTCTTTAAAGTAATTGTCTCCTGTTTCCTTTTTAACTATTTTAAACATTTTCATTTACTATACAGAAATATTTTCTGAATCTCCAAATAGCATACTTAAATTTCTATACGCTCGAGTTAAGTATTATTGAACTTAAAATAACCATTAAATAGATGGCATTGAATTGCTTTTAAGCAATGACACGTGAAACCAGAAAACATTTATAGTGGTTGAAAAAAAAGATTTTTTCTACGTTTTTGTAAAATAAATAAACAAATTTTGGGGACTTATGAAACTTTATTTATTTATAGACTAACTTTGCAAAATGGTGAATGTCATATTTTTAAAAAAATATTTTTTTTTTCTTTTTCTTTTTTTCGTGAAAAACTGCATTGTGAGAATAACTAAAAACTGAAGAAAAAAAATAGAATACTTTTCAGTTCGTATTCCTTGCCATGAACCAATAAAATGCATTTTTGGGATAAAATTAATTGAAAACAAGGAGCAAACTAACAGTTATAAGTTAGAAAGCTAATGGCTTCAGAGCTGCTATAAAAACAAACATATGCGTTTGGAATTCATTAAAAGAATATCTTCCAAATTGATGAAATTTCCATCGTTTAAATTCCATCCTTGTACAAATCCTTTTCTAAATAATATGTTCTTCTTGAAAATTCTAAAAATTCTAAATATATTAAAATTTTTGTAAAACTCTTACTGTTAGATGTCAATAAATTTTTCGTTAATAGAAAAATTTAGAATAAAATTCTCTACATATCCCCACATATTTTCAAAACTGAAATTCGTTGATAATAGACTGAGAAATTTAGGATTTGAAATAACATTTAACTCTTAATATTTTACACTATTGGCAAAAATAAATAGTTTAGTCAATCAGGCTCATCTCAAAAGATTTTTCTTTCTATTTTGTATTATGTTGAATATTTTGAACCATTAGTATATTTCTCTTTATCCGAAACTTGTCAGAAAACTTTTCACTTTAAAGAAATTCTAACTAATTGTTGGTAATTAAAAGAAGCTTTGTGAGAAAAACAACATTTTCAAAGGAGAGAAAGTATAATTGTGAGTCATTATAATGTGCATGCAGAGAATTGTGGCAAAATTACCGTGCTGTATCGAAATGATTTTTATGGTAAAACCATAATTCTGTTTAATAAAACCAAAATATACGGTATTTAAACCATTCTTTTGGTAATTTTTTCGATCATATGGTAACGGTTGATCTGAAGTTTTATTTTTCAAAATAATAGTTCTTATTGCAACACAATTAGAAAGAAATACAAAACTAAAAAGTAAATTTAATAAAATGAAAGGATTTTATTCTCTGCTTTAAAATATCATGATATGGTTTCCAAATTTTATCATACATTACTTTCTGTGGAGCCGAAAACACTGTAAATTTTAATATATTCTGGTATTTTTGATCATATTTTTTTCGTCATTTTTATTATGTATTCTTTTGTTCTTGTATTCATTCTTGTATTTTCGAGTGTTCAGTTGCTTTATTTTCAAAGAAAATTTTGCAGCACGATTTTTTTTTTTATAAAAGTCATGTTACTTTGGCACTATTCGGATCTTCTGAATATCGTTTACATTCATGACTGTGGTGCATTTTTTTTTCTCCTGAAAATCGAAAACATCTCTCATGATTCCATTTCATTTAAAGTAAGTTTTTCATGTCTATGCCATAGAAGACTGAGGCTCAATAGACTGTAAGAAACTGGTCACCAGATGGCATGCTAAACTTTCTTTTAGATTTATGTGTGTTTCCAAAAAGTAGTAAGAATCGAGATTAAAAAGATTGATGGATGGCGGTTTTCAAAAAATATTCTTTCTGTGTTAAACTTTGTCTGTGATGTGTCGTCAATTATGTTTGTAATGTGCATCCATAGCTTTAAATAAATTAATTTAAGATGCACACGACTCGTCTTTTGTGTGAAAGTTTAAAAGTCTTTACAAGACGAAGTTTTTCACCTTTTCAAGAGGAAACTGCCACTTAGTCTCTAGCGTTCGCGATAATTCCTCGCAATGAAACTCTGAAGTTGTCTGTTTTTATATAAACAGGAGTCAAAACATTTATGTATAGAAGGAATTGAAGAAATGACATAACTCTATCTTCTGTAATCAATGCAAACAAGCTAAAAAACATATCTATTTAATGCGACTTATTTTCGCAACCACAGAAACCTTCATCGCGTAAGGCTGGTGCCAATAGGTGTTCTCGTGATAGCTGGACAATACTTCTTTTAAGCACACACATTGATTGCATGAAGTGAATGTAAGTTGCTGCCAGATCCATCCTTGTAGAAATTTCAAAACTAAGTGTCACAAGTTTTGCGATCCATTACAACGCTATTGGCTTTTTTTTTTTTGCATAGTATCTATATGAAAAAAGTAAAAGTTCAAACAAATGCTTTGGTTCTTTTATAACTTAAATTATTTTTAATACCAACTTATCATTTAAGACCATTTTGTATACGTCTTTTTGTGCTTTAATAACTTAATGGAGTGTTTTATATTTAATAATTTTTTAAAAATATTTTCTTTATTTTAGCATTTCTATTTCAAAATTTGAAAATGTTATGAAGTAAAAGGAAAATATTTTTCTTTATTTGAATTATTTTAATAATAGAAAATATCTTTCACGCAATCATTCTATGAATAGTATATTAATAAAGTAAATCCATAAATTCATATGTCTAAATCCTTTAATCAATCGTATAACTAACTTTATATGCATTTCTTTAAGAAAACATTTATTTTTAAGACATTTATTTGATAGACGACAAAAATGAATAGTTTTTATAGATAAAGTAAAATACCAGATATACAATACTATTATACAAAGAAAACAGAGTAGTTATTCAATAAAATTGATAGTTCTCTATATAAACTGGATAAAATGAGAACTTATCGAATTGAATTACACTCTCATAAATTGAATTGAATTTTCTTCAAGAAATAATGACTTCGTGAAGAAAATAATGAAAAAAGAATTCTATTTCGTTAAAGTTAGAAGGAATATAATTTTATCAAATAACTTAGTTTTGATTAATGTAACATGCTAAGAAATCGATACATTTGTTCAATGTATTTCTCTTTTATTAATAGGGTCCACCAGGGCCGAGAGGAGAGCAAGGAGAGATTGGTTTACCTGGAACAAAGGTAATAAGCGTCAACGTAAAGAAATAATAAAAATTTGTAGAGAAGTTCTGGATTCATGAAATTCTACAATTCGAAGAAATTCTATATTAGTCACACACTAAGGAAATATCGAAACATTGCAATGCTTTTCGATTTATATTTTAATTTTTGTTTAAAGTTTCTCTACGTCCTTTGACATAATTCCAAACTTTTTTAAGGTACAAGAAAAATTTATCCCTCCAATTATTCTCTTTTGCTTAAGCATTAATTAAATTATACCACAATAAATTGAGAGTCTGGACAACACCGCAAATCAAAAACTCCGATGGACAAAACCATAAATGAAACCAGTACACAGTTGACTAATATTTTTTTTGATATTAAGGACCATTGTCCGGTATTCCTCACGCTGAAATTGTTTGAGGTATAGGGTCAAAACTCTATCCCTTTCAGCCATGGGAAAATAGTGACGGACAAAACCATGAATAATTCTAAACCAGTACTCACTTTCCCATTACTAATGATTTTCAATGTTAAGGACCATTGTCTAGTATTTTATAATGATTTTTTTTAAGGCTATGAGTCAAACCATACCCTATTTACTTTTTAAAGTTAAAGCCATTGCCCGGTATTTACAACACTGATGCTTTTTTTTTAATTCATGGGTCATTTGCCCAGTATTTCTTATATTAATGTTACTAATTGTGGAATGCATCATTATTGGTGAATACCAGTGCGGTTTTAGGAAGGGCAGGTCTACAACTGACCAAATATTTTGCATAAGACAGATTTTGGAAAAGACCAGGGAATTTGGAATTGGTACCCACCACCTATTTGTGGATTTCAAAACTGCTTACGACAGTGTAAACCGGAAGCGACTCATTGAAGCTATGCGAGAATTCAATATCCCGGACAAGCTTGTACGACTCACCACACTTACACTGTGTAAGACCATGCAGAAAGTTAAAAACCAAAATGACTTCTCGGAACCAATGGAGGTAAAAAATGATGTAAGGCAAGGCGATGCTTTGGCGTGCCTACTCTTCAATTGCATTAGAAAAAATTATCAGAGATTCAGGAATCAATACCAGAGGACATATCTTTCATAAGTCTGTCCAAATTTTCGCTTTTGCCGATGACATTGACATCATAGCGCGAACACAATCTGACTTAAAGCAAGCTTTTCTATCCATGGAAAAAGAGGCAAAAAAATGCATCTCACTATTAACCAGGAGAAAACCAAGTATATGCAATGCACCAAAATAACTGATTCTACAACTCACTTGCAAATTGGTGAATACAAGTTTGAAAAAGTAAACAGTTTTGTTTATCTTGGTTCTGAAGTCAACGTTAATGGCAATATCGCACCCGAAATACAAAGAAGAATCAATAGTGCAAGTAAATGTTTTTATGGATTAAAAAAATATTTAAAATCAAACCTACTAAGAAGAGATACTAAACTGTTAATTTATAAATGCTTAATCAGACCTATCCTAACATATGCCTCAGAAACTTGGACAACAACACAGAAAGATGAGAATTCCTTGGGAATCTTCGAACGTCGGATCCTAAGATCCATTTATGGGGGCAAACAAGTTGACGGTACTTGGTACAGACGTTCAAACTCAGAACTCTATCGGGCCCTTAGAGGGCCTGATGTTGTCAAGTATGTAAAAATTCAAAGAATTAAATGGGCTGGTCACATCATTCGAATGAACAGAGAGCGTTCGACAAACATAATCTTTTCGGCTCAGCCCATCGGATCAAGGCCCAGAGGTCGACCAAAGCTGAGATGGGCCGACTGCGTGGAAAGAGACATTTCAGTCTTAAAAGTCTCAAACTGGAAGACAACTGCCAGGCAGAGGCAGGCCTGGAGGAAGTTGATTGAGAAGGCCAGGGCCCACCCGGGGCTGTCGTGCCATTGAGGAAGGAAGGAATTGTGGAATGTTGTTAAAGGCTTGATACAAGATCCATTAATTAGTTATTATTAGCAACTAAAGAAGTTATAAATACTAACCAATATTAGTGCTAGTTAGAATATCTTCTCGTGATTCATCGTGGGTAACGCTAAAGATCTCTCAATTCTCTGACAAGTTTAATGCGATTCCTAATGTACCTTAATGTATCCTGAATCTTAATGTTTAACAAAATTTTAGCTCTAAAAATTTTGTCCTTCGAGATTTCTGCTATCACGGTCCTGTCTTTTTTTTTTTTTTTTTTTTTTTTTTTCATTTTGGGTATCTTTCTGTCACACTTTTATCTTTCCTAATATTTTTTTCGCTGTCTGGGAATCTATAACTTTCTTCAGAATAAAAAAGAAAATTAAGAAATATTTTTAAACTCTGAGAGTATAAAATTTATAAACATACATATTTAATAATTTTTAATTTTTCTCTTATTTAATTGCTTGCTTGTTCTTAAAAAAGTAGTAGAGAAGTAGTGCTGGATAATTTTGTAAAAGGCAGTAAAAAATTCAATATTTATTTCATTAAAAAGCAAATAAATTTCCTAATCTATTGCATGCCTCTAACCAGATTCACTTAAATAAAAACTAAGATTATATTAAATAAATTTTTACTGAGCAATGCTGCTTTCCAAAAATCAGAAGAGGTTTTGATATTGAAGCTAATATTAAGGTTTTTAAACACCTTGTGACCTTATCAAAATAGATAAATTTATATTCACACATTATTTCTATGCCTTAAAAAATACCTAAACAAATTTAAATACATTTGTACAAAACTTTTCAGCTAGATTACAGATTAACACTTCGAGTAGCTTTTTTATTTGATTACCTCTTTTATTAATACCTTTCATATTTCAAAACTATCATTGATAAAGTTAGTAAAAAATTAATATGAAGGTAATAATTTTGAAGCTTTGCCGATCGAACAAACCACGCTTGACCATATACCATTTTTAACGGCCATTTTTGACCATATAACTATTGCCATACGAGATCTCCAAAATCAATCGTGTACCGAATGTTTACAAAGCAAAATGTTCGATCGATTGATCAGCAAGGGCTTAGTGTATAAGTATTTTTAAAATTAATTTCATAGCATTTTAAATAAATTTATAGCTAAGTTTCCCTACTTATGTAGTAAAAGTAAAATTTTTCTAAAAGCAAATAGGGGGACCGAAAACATATTGCGGCAATGTATTAAAATGAAAATGGTTTAATGTGTCCTTCACTTTTATACCACAAGCTAAATTGAACTTGCATAGCACTTGCCAAATTGAACTTGCAATATTTTAAAACAATTAGAACTTCGAAAATTATACATGCATGAATAAGATACTGTTCGAAAAATGTTTTAGAAATTTAAATTACATTTCCTTATAAATAAAATGAAATACATTATGAAATAAACAAATAAATTTGGATATATTTAAATACCTTAAATATAAAATTTATTTAAGTGAGAGTAGTAACTACTGCTATGTTTTTAATTATGTTATACTGTGTTGTCAGTAATTCCATATTTTATAAAAATATATTCTATTTCTAGGGAGAAAAAGGCTCTAGGGGTGACATTGGAGTACCAGGACCAATTGGATTTAAGGTTATTTTCTTTAAAATTTTCATTTAGAACTCAAGAACACGAATCAGAAAAGTTAGACACTAAATTTAACTCAAATTATTAAAAAAGTTGAGTTAGTCTCACTTTTAGATCGATATAAATAATTTTGTAATTTATTTTATAATTTTTGCACCTCTAATTTATTTCTGCTACCAGACAGAGAACACAACTCAGATTGAAGATAGGGTATACTTTGTACTATGTATAAATAAAGCTGAACAACCTGAGTAAAACACAAACAATTGCAGAAAAATAGACATACTACTCGTATAGTTTTGGTTCTTTAGACAAAAGCCTTCTACATTGTCGGAATACTGAATGATTCGTGTTTCGACACTGAGAAATACGTTCTTGTTTATGGAACCGAAACTATAGTATGTCCATTTTATGTAATTTTTGTAGCTTTTTTTACGTCGTTTAGCTATATACACCAGGAAGTTAATTAGAGAAATCAAGATTTTCACGAACCTCAAATCTTCGTAACTGGAAATGAACAAAACTGGAACTTTAGAAATAAGGCTTTCATATAGTATGATGGGCTTCTGAATTTAATTGATATCAAAAAATTAATTAAAACAACAGAAATTTCGATGAAAATAATGCGATGATTTTCTTTAGATGCAGTTTTCTTGAAAAACCTCTTCAGGCTATGGAGCCGGGATGAGAGGTCACGGAAGGTCATTAGGAATTCCCAAAAGATTTTCACTATTCGGCCATTCTGGCCATTCGGCATACTTAAAAACTTTTATATTCTTACTTTAATTTATTTATTCTTTTAACGAAAGGCAAATGAAAGTATTACACATTTGTTTGACTTTTTTAAATAGCTATGAAAAATTTATGCTTAGGTACAGTTTAAGGTAGCCATTTAACAATTTTCTCTTAAAGAAATCTAATCTCCTCCAAGCCATTGTCAATCACTCGTCTTGGTGTTCTTATTTCCGATTACATTCAAGCCAGTTTCACCATCAGAGATAGAGATAAACAAGTTAGCTAATTTTTTAATTAATTTTTAAAAAAGTTAATTTTAGAATTGAATCACTGCTATAAACAAAAGTTATCTACTTAATAAATCCATTAAGAACAGGCGATTGAATTTTGAAATAATTTTGCCGGATTTTGACAGCATGTAAAATCACCAAGTCAAAACCTGGCATATTTTAATTAATAATCAGTTGTGTCAATCTGACAAAGAAGTGATAACATGTTTAATAATTTTCAAAAAATATGCTTCGATTTAGGAAAGCTACAACAAATAAATTGCTTTAAAAATTAAATTCAATAAATTTGGACAACTCTGAAAAATTTTGCTCTTATTTTGCTTTGCAAGTTTATCTTCAGATGAGTCACTGTCATAATCAAAAAAAAAAATTCTACTCATGTGTGTCGTATAAAGTAAATATTGCAAATGATTATTGTTTTTCTAATTTTTTCCCCTTTTATTGACAAAATGTTTTTGTTTACAAAAAATTATGAAACTACATTAGGAAATTTTGGTGAGTTTTTTCAGTTAAAATAGAGTATTTTGTATTTTTACCGTCTTAATGTTGCTGATGACTGAATTTCTGCAAAAAAGTTTGAGTTATATATCATTCGTAGAGGTAGAATATATATAATAGTATTGAATCAATGAGTTCGGAAATAGGTCATCTCCTGTCCATTTCCTGTAGAAATGAGCCATTTCCCGATTTATCGATTCAATTGCGAGTATGGTAACAAAAGATATGTCAGTAAGGATAAAATAAATAAATATTTAAGCATTTGGCTGATTTTCAAGTGAATAAAACATTTACTCAGTAAAGTTATACGATCCCTTGCGTTATCGTTTAAATCTACACAAAATGATACCGAAGCATTTTTAACTTCTCAGAAACATAATTTATAAATGGTGATTTTGTAGTTATGCGTAGCTTTGAGAAATGTACATTTTAGTGATCGCAAACTTTACTAAAACATGTCTTTTTTGCATAAAAATGTATAGTTAAAAATCGCGCCTTAAGGCGTTATCACATGGTAAAATAGCTTAAGTCACGTTGCTTCTAGGCCCTTTGAGATGGATTGGTAATATTTAAAATATATGTTTAAGAATGTGACAGGTAGCATTACTGTACACTGTTTAGAATTTTCATTCTAAAATCACTGTGCAATTAACGACAGCAATCTGTCCATCCGATTAATCGTTAAGTTTACGGTAAAGAACATTTTTTACCTTTAGAAGACTTGAAACCGTTTAGAACTAGTATGGTTATGAAACCATTAATACCGAACTATAGGGTTTTTAACCATTTACAACTAGCATGGTTTCGAATCCATAAAGAAAAGAAATTTAACTGAACATAGGAGCTTGACGCTTCGTAAATTAATGGCTATAGGAGAGTGTAGGACACAAATTGGGGAGTGAAGTACGCTGAAAACTTTTCGTGTGTCAAAGGGCTTTTAGGAAATATTGCGGTGTCAACTCTGGGATTCGAACTCCATTTCTGTCTGTCTTGAGACTGTCAGATTAGCCATTATGGCTACAATTTGTAAGCAGTTGCAAGAAACTAAGTGACTTAATTAAGTTGGTCTTTTAGTGCTATAAAATTCTGATTGTTTAACTGTGTTAGGTGAAAGTAGTCATTAAGCTGCTTCTCTCACTGTTAACAGTTCAAGTACAATCTTTATGGTAATTTGATATGCTTTACCTTTATGGTAACTGTTTTGTTTGAATATGGTTAAATAGCAATTAAATAAATTGTTAGTTAACCGTTTTTTCCGAGAAATTTCTAACAGTGTAAGTGTGGAAGTGTAAAAATAATGATTGACGAACACTTGGAGCCATAATGGGCAGTCTATGAAGTGATCAATTGAGTCAAATTGAGTTCAATTATTTATGCTTTTTAGATGCTTCCTCTGGAAGTGACTCTCAGTGAACCTAAATCATCAACACGAAAAACCTGGTAATTGCGGATAACCACTTTAAAGTGTGTTGGTTCAATTAAAAAAAAAGAAAAAAAACATATCTGATTGTTAATAAAGCTTGATTACTACTTATAGGCGTCATACTCTGAAAAGTTTGAAAATCGAGTCATATTTGTAGTATTGTGCCAAGAACACTATGTTTGTGCCAGAATTAGTTTAGTTTTACAAAATTAATATTGATTTTTCTTATAAATCCCATCCCCATCATCCATTCTATAATGTCTATGAGAACTTTCAGAAACGCGTATAAAAAGTTTTTATTGTTTTTTCAATATATCAGCTAACCCTTCGCTGTTCCAAAGAATAAATTAAAGTTCTTTCATACGTATTTTAAATAGACATAATTACTGCGTTTCTCAGGCAGTATGTAGTGTTTAAAAAAATGTATTTTTATAGAACGTTTTCACAAGGTCAGGGTGTATTTAAAAATAAACTTTATTTTTGTTAAAGCATTACAAAAACCCAATCTTTTTAATCTTCATTTCACAGAATTATTTTTCTTTTCCCTCTCAACAGTTTGCCTTTTAAATTTTAGTTTAAAAAAATTTTACTGGTTAAACTAATTATAATTTAATTCATAAAAGTAAAATTAAGATATATATCATCAAAAGATCGTCAATTTAGTACGTAACATAAAATCTCGGTAAAGTATTCAAAAAGAAGAAAATGAAAACAAACCGAATAAATTACGAATTCATATTTCAAAAGTTAACTTATTTCGGTATCGCAGTAATAGTTAACAACATTTTAAATATTGAGAATTTTCATTAACTATAAATACATTAGTGAAATATAGTTAACTCTAAATTTATTCAGTTTTAGTGCATAACTATTAAAAAATTCTGGTCAAAGTTAACTATGCTGTATGGTAAAGACATTTTTAATAAAAAGCATTAATTCTGATTAATAAAACTGAAATATGCCATTTCAGTTCATAATTACTCCATTCATATGGTAACAGATTACCGAAAATTCTGGTTTTCAAAATTATAGTTCTTATTACTGCACATTTAATAAAATAATACATAATTGAAAGGTAAATATAACCAAATAAAAGGTTTGTATGCTTTGCTGAAAAGCATCATGATGAGATTTACAAATTTTTAACACATATTATAAAACCATATTTTATTGTTCAATTTAAAAAAATCATCATTTAGGTAAAAATCACTGAGTGTTTCGGTTTTCCTATAAAACCAGAAAAGCGATAAATATTACTGTATTCTGGTAGTTTTGACCATGATTTCTACACAGAGCTGTATTTTAGTTTAATATAGTAAAGATGTTTTTTTTTCAATGTCCACCTGGATAATGACCTAGGTCATATAGGCACCTGAAGGGCAGATTTGTTGGCCACTCTTTCAGAGACACCATATTAGGTGGGCCAACATAGCTCCCACAGTAAGGACAGATAGTACAGAGAAGGAAAGAACATCCATGTCTTGCCCGGGATTCGAACTCAGAACCTTTCTGATTCAAGGGCAGTTCCCTACCCCCTACACAGACCAGTCGGCATATAGCAAAGATGTAATCAGATAAAAATGATGCAAGATATGTTATATATGAAATAATTCGCAACCAAATTTTCAGATGATTGATATTTTGTTTAAAATTTCGTCAAAAATGAAATTTGATTTTTACAGGGTGACAAAGGAGAAAGGGGTGAATCAGGAATTCCAGGAGTGGATGGACATAAGGTAAGATTTTTTTTTATTCAGTGGCCGATTAATAACAAACTATGACTCATGAAACTATGCTTTTTTCAGCAATGAATATTTACATTAAAGAATCAAGATTGATAAATTTTTCAAAATACTTTAATTCTATTTTTACTATTTATGAAGTTTTTGGATAAAAAAAAATTAAATCAGTATTTTAAAATAAAGTAAATGTTTCTTGCATTGCAGTAAGAACATGGAATTTAAAAGTAGACAAATTTCCTAATAATTATTTTGAAAAAACTTATATACGGTAAGCGATAAAGGCAAAATAAAAAATTTATAAATGAATGCTAGCAAAATTAATTGAGTTTATGTTGATTGAAGTAAAAAAAAATAATTATAGTATTATAATTATTTTTTGAAAGCTCATAAGGTGAGAGATAATTGCAAAATAAAAAAATAATGAATCATTTTTTGCATAATTATCAAAAAAATAGTTTTTCTATGCAATAATTTTAATCCTGATGATATGCATTAAATCACTTGGAAGTGTGTAGTATTATTTATTTGACCCCCTCCTATATATAACGTTTGAAAAGAAAGATATAAATGTCCAAAATAAAGCTCTAAACGTTCAAAAGAAAGCTTTAAATGCCATTTAAGAAAATTTCGCTTTAAGAAGCAAAACTAATTTTATATTTGAAATCTCTCACCTGAATTATACAAGAATAACTTTTTGACTAATTTCAACAAGAAATATGTTGCCCAGTGTTATTATTAAACAGCAATTAGGTTTTCACAAAAGGTTAAAGGTTAGAATAGTCAGTATAAAGTATTTAAGACTCACTTTCTAACATCAGACACAACTTTTTATCATTTAATATAATTATTTTTGCATAAGGCGTATTTATAAGAAAGATTTTTTAAAATAAAATGCTATCTCTAGGGTGATAGAGGAGAACTAGGACGCATTGGAGATACTGGAGCAAAAGGAGAAAGGGTAAATAAAACTCTTACATAAATTAAATTATTCAAATTTTTTATTGAGGGAATTATAGTTAAAAATGTTTTATGATTTAGGGATTTCCTGGCGTGCCAGGTCTTAGAGGTGAACCTGGATTGATTGGAATGCCTGTGAGTACATCTATTTACATCTAAATTTTAAGGAATAAATTTAATTTTAATAAATAATTAGAAATTTTGTGCAATTAGTAACGGTAAACATTCTTTTATTCCATCTAAGGGACCATCTGGAATGCCTGGAAATAATGGTGCTCCTGGAGCAAGAGGAAGTAAAGTAAGGAAATGTTATTCAAAACTAAACTATTTAACTTTTTTTCAAAAATTTTATTGTGATAATTGAAGATTGTTAAGCTAGTTTTTTTAGTGTTTTAAGTTATATAATTTTAGCGTCGTTTTTCTTTCTTTGGTAAGTCCGGCATGCAAGGTTATTTTAATATATCTTTGTCCACATATGACTCCCTAACACTCTTTCCTGGTGAGTGCACTGTTAGTGAATAAATTTGTTTACAACGGTTTAATAATCTTTTTTGTTTAAGAAGAAAATTAAAAATATTATTCAGTTCTTCCGCTTAAGTTTAGAGTAACAAAATTTAAAGATTTTCAAACAGAAGTAAATCGAGATAATATATCTCGAGATAAAGTGATTACTTAAAGAAAATGAAGATGGAACAATCTTTTCAGTCTGACGTGTAGATAGAGAGAAATATGTACACTGCTCAAAAAAATTAGGGGAGCCATGCGCTCCCCTAATTTTTTTGAGCAGTGTAGATATGAATTATTGTATTTCTTTCTTCCTTCTCGTTGTCAACAGAGCACGATTAGTAGATCTAATTAGAACTGGATAAAATACACTTCTCTTCATCTCCTCTTAGGACTGCCATTTTTCATACTAAAAATGGCTTTCAGTTTTTTTTTTCAGTGAGTACTCTGATTTATTTTTAAAAAATAATTCTTAGAAAAAATTTAACGATGGGAAAAAAGGGGGTCAAATTTGAAATCAGGAATTCATTTTCCTTAATCAACAAGCATAAAGTTAAAGCTTGATTTCTTTGCGCTAAGCAGTGCTATTATATATAGTATCTTTTAACACAGTAACTATGATTGAATGAAGATTCATTAATCAATATCAACTGCATTGTTATTTCATAACCCATCAAACGAACTAATGAAAGTATGTTACTGATATTATATAATGCAGATGCATCAAATCACATCGATACATACAGTAAAAATTTTGTTTTATATAATCAAAAATCTTTTGATCCCGATTTTATGAGTTTATTTATCTTAAATTGACTTAACGTTTACAATTGCTATAGTATTCTATTTAGAAACTACTTAGCATTAATTATGTATCTTTCAACATAAGTTATGTAATTGTGCATAAAATTAATCCTTGAATTTATAAAACAAAACTTAACAATTGCATGTAATATTAATAATGCCATTATTTTAAATAATATGCTTATATTAAGATATTTTATAAACTAGTCATTTTTGCGTTGCACAATTGTAACGAATTAGTGTGTTTACGGTACTATTAATTGAAATAAAATATTTACATTATGCTATATTTTTACTACTCATTTAAATTCTGTTTACCTAATTCTATTCTGAAATAGGGAGAACCAGGAGAGCCTGGATTACCAGGAGAAGTAGCTAAAGCTGGAGATCCTGTAAGTAAAAAAACATCACTATTTGACGATCTTTAATATTTGTTATACTTTCTTTCTTTCTATTCCTTATCTGATTGAAAATGCGTTCTTAGAGAAATTGTTTTTGACTCTAAATTAAATTTAAAAAAGATGACACCCATGCTTCAGCAAATGTAAAAAGATTAATTTTAAACCTTCATAATAGTTATTACCCCTTATTTAAATTCTATTTTATTACTTCTGTGTATATTTAAGGTTTTTTTCTTAGCCACTTCATTACCTCGGTCCACATCTGCATATATAATTGAAGAGTTTAGTAAATGAAGGATACAAGGGACATTTTCGTAAATTTGTGAAAATTAGCAATATGTATTGGCAATGAGAAATAAGGCTTATGCTTTACCTTTATTTCTTAACCAAATGCTTACAATTGGGGAATATATAAATTCCTAGAACTTACTTAAGCTGTTCGTGACAAATCGTTCGCAACCTTCGTATTTAAGTTTGTTGCCAAAACATAGGTTTGCTGCCAAAACATAGGTTTGCTGCCAAAACAGAGAGTAATTTACTTGCGCGTCATTTTCAATTCACTTTTGTCCAACTGATTATTTTATTTTAAATATCAATGAATTCAATTTTAAATTAAAGTTGTAGTTTTAAAATTACTATTTTTCAACCAACTTATATGATATATTGCTTCACTTTTTTATGTTTCGTTGTTGTTTCTAATCCCCAAGAGGTCCATCCCAATTAGACCAATTCCATAAGTCCAAAAATGTCCAGGAAGTCTAAAAACAGATGAGGTTTTGAAAAAACCTCGTCGATCTTAAAATCGATACAGTTTAGAATATGCTCGGGCGAAGCCTGAGCAGTCCTACATTTAGTGCAAAGTCCAAAAGTCTTTTGCCCCTGAACATACGAGAGACACCTCAAGTGACCACTTGCAAAGCGAGATAAACAAGTCTGCTGGTTTCTAGTTCCCTCAAAAAGCAAGGCACTTCCAGGTCGTTTTCTGAAATACCAACTATGCGGAGGAGGAACCCTCCAGAGGTCCATAAACATTTTTTTGCACTCTGAAAAGACCTCGTTGAAAGTGGAAGGTAGATCTGGCTGTAGAGGTTCCAAAGAAGCATCTTTAGCCAGTGAGTCCGCCATCTCGTTACCTTTGATTCCAACGTGTGATGGAATCCATAACTTTTTTATAATACATGCTTCGATTTCAATTTTATAGTGCATTCATATTATTTTACAATTTTATAGTACATTCATACTATTGCCTCAAACTCTCCCGAATTATTTTGTGAGATTTTTTTTTTGTATTTAAAGTAATAGTAAAGTATTTGTAGACTTTTATTTATTATTCTTAGTAAAATAAATATTATTAATATGCAATAATTTATATGGTAATTTATATAATATCATTTATACTTAACAAATTGCAGAGTTAATTTATTAAAATCTTTTTATATTCGATAAATTTGTGGGCAAGGTCTTATGTGGTGTAGAAATTAGGCGTAATAACGTCTGTTTAAAATTGTCAAGGAAATGCTAAGTTCACTATCATACAAGAATTTTCAGTCAGAAAATATATAAGTTGGCAACTACAATATACTTATTAAATAAATAATTGTAAGAAACTGAGGAGGTATTCATATTTGTTTTGTGTTTTTTCTAAAGCTAATGAAGCTTTCAATCAGGTAATATAATTTACTTAATAATTTAAACGAGCAATTTTTGTTTTTGATATCACTATTTGTGATTTAGAATTTTGCTTGAAGTGCGTATTTTGTAATAATTATTTTAATAAAAATGAAAAATCTGTATCGTAATAATTTATAAGCGAATATTTTTGAAGGGACCACCAGGAAATCCAGGACCACCCGGAGAACCAGGAATTGACGGATCAGGGGTGAGTAGCATAAAATGCTTGTGTGTTAAACTTATAGTGTTTGAGAATATTGTTTTTTTTTCAATTTCTGCTCCTACAAACTTATAACTATAAGGTAAAAGTTTATTAACTAAATGAACAAATGTAGAGCATGTATTAATGGAACATGGTCTGAATGATCATTTTTTAAAAGAAAATTGACTTAGGAACTCGTCAATCAGCTTTAAATTCTATTGATCTTAAAACTGGGAGGCAAGATTAAGGATAATGGCTTAACGGCTAGAGGCAAAAAAATACTGGAATTATCAAGTTTTATATTAACATTTTCACTTCTTTTCAAAATATTATATCATGTAAATAAACAGATTTTGAGACTAAATTGCACTGTTTGAAATAGAATTTTCGTGAGTAAACTGAATACTTTTAGTTGAAATGTTTTTGACAGTTTGAAAGCTTACATTTTAAATTCTTAACCATGTTTCTGACATAAAATTTTAATGGTCATTAAGTCCCTACGGCCATCATAATTAAAAGATTATTCCATTGTTTTTTATATTGTCGTTGAGAGGGTGTTTATTAAATAATGAAAAAGTGCAAAGATATTTCAGAAATGTACACCATTATAACATAATATTAGTGTTTGATATAATAATTGTAATTTAAATATTTTTCCTTTATTTGCAAAATATTCTTCACAAAATTTACATTTTACATAAAATATATCTCTGAAAGTTATATGAAATCTAACAAACCATAAGAAAAAAATTTTGTTCTCTGCTTTTTCAACTGAGTCATTTTTTATTGAAAAACAATACTAGAATTTGACAATAACAAAAATTACTTTTAACTATCTCACACAATTTGACTATATGACGCGAAATTTAAAGAGAACACCAGATAGGCAATATAATTTTTCCTCAATTCATTCCAATTTTTTGGTATCTATGTATGATCTGAAAATCCCCTTCCCCAAAGTAATCATCATTAGTTATATTCTGATTACTCTAATCTTAAAAAATGTAAGTATCATGCTTTAACTTCTTTTGGAAGTTTTTATTGCCCTCAAAATAACTTCAGTTAAAGTTTTTTTCCCCTCAAAGCTCAGTGAGTTAATAAGGAGTCTGATTTTTCGTGACTTGGAAATAATGAAGCATTAATAATGGGCCTTTTGGCAGCTTTTCAAAAAGGTAATACGGAGAAACACGGAAAGGTATTTGGTTATAAAAACCACCTCACAATTCATTACTCTTTTGGTTTTTCTTTTTTTTTTTACAAAAAGCATTTTGATGTTGTTTTTTTTTCCTTTAAAGAAATGATCAAAAAAGCTTTCAAAAAGTAAGTTTCAGGAAATAGTATTTTTTTGTGGGGTGATTTGTGTAGTTGAAAGGATTTTTCAAAGAATTATTCCAACTGCTTAAAAGAAATTCTCCAACTATATATTGTAACTGTATACGAAATTCGGATAAAATTACCATACTGTTTTACCGTCATGTGATAATGGTTTACCAAAAGTTCAGGTTTTCATAACCATTCAGAGAATCATTCCGAGTAAAATAAGTTGTATTTTTTAGATACTTTGTATGCAGTTAGAAATTATGAAAATACTCCATATAAAGTTAGTATTATTTTGTTTCGCATCACTAATAGCAAACTTTGATTGCTGTATTTATCTTTATACGGTTGCCAAGTAACTAAACTTGAGAAAAGTACGTAATAATGTTTTAGTTCCTCTACCGTGATTTTTCAAACATCGAAAACTTCTATACGGTGAAAAAAATTCTGGTAAAATTACCGCACTGAATAGTAATGACATTTCTGGTAAGAGAAAAAAACATAATTCTGGCAATAAAATCAAACATTTAAACAATCCATTTGGTTATTTTTCCATTCATATGATTGAAGTTTGCCGGAAATTCTGGTTTTCAAAATTATAGTTCGTATCATCATACCTTTAGTATAATTTACAAAACTGGAAAGTAAATTTAACCGAACAAATGTCTTTTACGCCGGGCTCTAAGGTATCATGTTAAAATTACAACATTTTACCCCGTTTAGCTGATTTTATCACATATTTTAAAACCATATTTTATTGTTAATTTTTTTAAATTCCTTATCAAAGCTTTTCGGCAAACATTTCCGCTATTTTAGGACCTCCCATTGAGCCTGAAACAATTTACATTTTACCATATTCTAGTAGTTTTGCGCATACGTTTGATCTCAGTGTAGAAATACTTTTTTGTACACTTTCATAAGATTTAAAATTTCAATGCATTGTTATTTTTTAACAATTTATAGTCTAAGTGAACTAAAGTGAAATCTAAAAATAAATTGCGAACCACACTTTATTTGTTGGATTAAACCGAAAGGCCATAAATTGAAAGCTGCCGATCAAGTTCTTCTAACAAATAAAATATTTTTTGATGTTTTTAACACTACTTGCTCTAATTAAATGCTGAGCTTCCTATCATAATCTCATGGAGATTGTTTACAGTGTCTTAACTTTAAATAAATGGGCAAATGAAGCATGTAGAAATGCAAACGAACATGAATGAAGTTTAATTCATGATTTCTGTACTTAAATAAACTTACTAAACTAATTTAATTTAGTGAAGATATCTCGTCTTTGTTTCTAGATTTTTAGATGCTTATATGTTTAAAAGTGGAGCAACATTGCAACTGAAATTAATCCATACTAATAACTATTTCAGTTGGAAAAGGTTTCATACTGAAATACGTTTATTCATTATTCATATGTTTTTTTTAATTATTTCAATGCATAAGCACTGGTTTTTTTTATGAATATTTTGTTCAACATTTCAAGTAAATCAAACACAGAAGCGTCGATCACATTATCCCCTGTAGGGACAATTTTGTAATTTATAAATAAATGCAACTATTATTAATATATATTTCAATGTATATCTGACAAAGAGACCTTGATAAAATTAGCCGTAAAATAATTAATATATCTCCAAAAATATAGTTTTTTCAATTAAATATTTCTAACTTTGAAAACTGAACTTAAATATATCAATTTAAATATATTAATTTTCATTTATTTTAGGACCGAATTAGTCTAGTTGGTTGGGCTAGTACTCGTGAGAGCGTAAGTTCGAATCCACCGGCCGAAGACTCCTCGTGTATTAAATGGTCACTGGCACGCGTTAAATCTTTCGGGGTCACAAAGTCCTCAATGTTCCCACAACGAATCAATACTTCTGGAGGTACTGAATTACAGATGGATCGTTCTGATCATACTCTGATTCAGGTCAAAATTACTATCTATGGATGAATGGATGGTGTATAATTCGGTCCACCCTGTAAAAAGGGCTGTGCCACTTAAAAAAAACAAAAAGCAAAATTTCTGCTTCAAAAATTCACTTGATTTCAATTGGGATTGCTGGTATTACCAAGTGGAATAAATAATAACAGCAAATCTATTTTATTCACGTAACTGAAAGAAAAAGAGAAAACTAAAGGGTCTCCGGTATTATTCAACTTTCTCTTACAGTCCTTAAATCTCTTGAAAATCAAACAACTTTTACAATTTATTCATTTCAAATACTGGAACTAAATAGCTTCGCAGACGAGAAAGAAGCCGGTAATTAAATTAAAAGAATGTGGAAATTCCATTAAATATTTGCCTTAACCATTTTGTTCTCAAAGTTAACATTAGGCAGCACTTTCAAACATTTCCGCTGATCGACGTGAAGGCAGAGGGGTAGGGTGCATATGGATAAGTCTTCCCCCTCTTTTAAAAGTGTTCGCCCTAATAGAACTGCCTATTTTAAGCTAAATATCTTTTCTCTGAAGCATTGATTTTTCATTACACGCGACTGTATACCCAAGACTAATGTAATGTCTGCAGCATTTTCAATAGAAAACGAGTGAGAAACTAGCAACAGTTTTCAAAAATTTCGTAAAAATGAAAATAAAACACTTTTGAAATTCGATTGGTTTGTATGCTTTATACACTATGCTTTACATATTTCTAACGTTTTTAATGGTTCGTTTAATCGCCTTATAAGGGAATGTAAGTACATTTAATGTAAATTAAATTTGATTTTCCTCTTTAAATATTTGAGAAATTTCTTTTGTAATGACTAAACTCAAGTATTTTAGAAAAGTATTAAAACTGTCATAAGTTTTCAAAATGTATAATGAAATTTAAGCGTTTGAGACTGAGAATATTCTTTTTTTTAATAAAATATATCATTAAAGTGCTTTCAGTATTCGAATGCTAAGATTGGAATAATTTAAATATGAATTTTAATTAGCTTGTTTTAATAAAAAATGGTGAAAATTGTTAGCTTGCAGATTTGCTATTGTTATCTTTAGCAATTCAATATTACCGAAATAAAAACTGCCAAGTCACAGGAAAGGTATAAGAAAATAAGTAAATAAGTAAAATAAGAATAATTAATTCATTAAAAATAGAGCGACTTAACTAAAACAGCTTAACCATGTAACGAATCCAACCAACTTTACCCCCCCCCCCCAAAAAAAAAGAAAAAGCGAAAAATAAAAGCGAAAAATTTGTGACTGCAGATCTATAGTACCGGAAGAATAGTGTTACAGATAATTGTAAATAACTCTGCAACTTTACATTGCAAAATATATACATAAATGTCACATATAAAAAATATTTTAGATAGAATAATAAACTCCCAAACTAAAATTCAAATTCAAAGAAATTAAAATAAGCAATGGAAATACTCCAATTTGCAACGGGCATTTATAATTTACTATACTAATTACTAAAATTAATAAGCCGTAGGATTTGGCAGAAGTATTGTTTACCAAATTTAGTAAATTTTATTATTAATTAATTACAAAACTAGTATTGAAAATTGAGGTTTATCTAATTAATTTTTATATTTGTACTTATATCCTTTTCAGGGAATACCAGGATTACCTGGCCCACCAGGGGCAGTAGGTCCAGTAGGATTACCGGTAAGATATATACTTTTATTTTAAAAAAAGTCTTTGTTTTTATTGCTTGATTCTAAAACAGGTTTGTTTTTGCAATTGGATATTCTGCACTTATTAAACTTCAAAAGTGACGATTTTTAGTAATGATTACTGAAAGTGATAATTTTTAGTTTTAAAAACTTAAAATTTGTGGCTGAGCTTAAGAATAAGTTTACCAGAATTCACAGTAAATAGCTGTGCAACCTTAATTTACAAATTATAAGCTAAAATTAACATTGAAAACAAATTTTTAAAGTATATCAAACTATCAATATCTATCTATCTATCTATCTATCTATCTATATATATATATATATATATATATATATATATATATATATATATATATATATATATATATATATATATATATATATATATATATATATATATATATATATATATATATATATATATATATATATATATATATATATATATATATATATATATATATATATATATATATATATATATATATATATATATATATATATATATATATATATATTTATATAAGTTCACCGGACAAAAAATTAGTCAAGCACGAGCACCGATGAATCGTTAGGTTTCGTTAAATGACGCAGTGGTCAAATGACTCAAGTGCGTGCGCACTGTCTCAACATGGTCAAAGGCAAGTAGCCATCAGTGAGATATTTTTGTTTTATGCGGAAATTTGTGTAAAAGATGTGATAGAGTGGCAAAAAGGGGAAATTGTGTTCGGCCGTGCCTATAGTCATACGGTGAATGAAGTTGCTGGATTTGTTGGTGTTTCGATGAGAAATGTTCAACGTGTCTACAAGCAGCAGTGTAATACACATGGTCGCGAAAGACGATGTCAGAATTGCGGTCGGAAAAATATCCTGCATGAAAGGGACTGGAGACGTGTTTCAGGACTTGTCAATCAAAATCGCTTCCGAACCCGACAGAAATTGCTTCAGTTAGTGAATGAAGGTCTGTCCCAACCTGTTGGGGAGAGAAAATTGCGACGGGAGTTGCATGAAATGAACATTTGGAGTCGAACATCTTGCAAGAGGCCATTTCTAACATAGGCTCATAAAGCTGCTCGATTTCAGTGGGCTAGAAGTCACCGAACGTGGACAATTGCTGACTGGCGGAATGTAATATGGTCTAACGAATCACGTTTTTGCCTTTATCAAAAGACGCACGTCGTCGAGTGCTACGAAGAGCAGATGAAGCATTTCATCCTGACTCTGTGCAAGGTCAGGTTCAAGCCAAAGGTGGGTTTGTCATGTTTTGGGGGCGTTTTTCTTATTATTTATTGGCCCGCCATCACTGAAGAGGCCACTTGCATGAACCAACATGTTTATTTGAGCATTCTGGATGATTAGATATTGTCTTTCAGTCAACATCTTCATGAAGAGTGTGCTGTCGATACCCCTGTTGTTATACTGCTATTGTTATTTTTCAAGATAACAATAGCAAAGTTCATCGAGCAGGAAGAATATGTGACTGGTTTTATGAACACTCAGACACTCGTTTACATTTCAACTACCCTGTAAAATAACTTGATTTGAATCCCATTGAAAATTTGTGGGACTTGTTAGAACAACGGGTAAAACGCCAAAATCAGCATCCTCGCATTTTGGTGGTTTTGAGCGATCAAATCCTCAGCCAGTGGCTTAAACTGGATTTGACGTAACTCAAAACCTTGCGGTCTCACTTCCTAATCGAATCCAGGCGGTTATCAAATTCAGAGGAGGTGTTAAACGTTATTAGATTATGTTTTTCATGATTTCTCTAAGACTAAGTGATATTTTTTGTCCGGTGTGCTTATATATATATATATATATATATATATATATATATATATATATATATATATATATATATATATATATATATATATATATATATATATATATATATATATATATATATATATATATATAGATAAGTTCAAAATGAAGAATAAAACAAAGAAAAATTATAGACATATGAAAAAAAAGGGAGGGGGGGAAATAATAAGCAAAAAAATAACAAACAACAATTTATATTTAAAAAGAAAAAAGGATGAAATTTTATTTAAAAAACCGGAAAAGAAATAAAAGATATAATCTTTTCTTCAGCCCACACGATTATATCCGCAAAGCAGAGTGCTTTCTGATATTGTATCAATAAAGCCAAAGCAAAATATATTAATACAATAGTGTGAGGAGCACTCAAAAAAATCTTTTTTATAAAAATAACAATAAATAAAATAGATCACAAAAAGTAAAAATAACATGTAAAAACAGTAAATAAGATAAAAAGAAAAAACATTAAAAAGGGGCTATAAAGTGAGTAGCAAAATCAGATCAACTTACATGGACGAAAAGTTTTTCAAGAATGATTTAAAAATGTTTTCGCAGAAAGATCGCCAGATTACAAAATATGAAAACCAAAAGATGAAAACAAAAGCACAAATTGAGCGTAGCAAGAGGGTTTTAAAGTGTCGTTTTTACTACACTGCAGAAGTGATTTGTTATTCTGAGATTTGATTTGTTAGTTACCAAGGATGGGCCCGAAATGGATGTGCGCAAGGTAATATTATACTGGATAATTTTAAAAACTGATCATAAATAGTTTTAGAAGATAGATGTTTATTTAAGAAAAAATATAAAAGAGAAAAGAGAAACATAAGTTGCCTGTTTTGCAAATAATTTTAGCCGCGGATTTGCACGATATAAATTAGCACACAGAAAAATTATTTAAATTATCAAAGAAAAAAATTTTAATGGATAATTTTGACACGGATTTGCCCGAAATGGATTTGCACATGGAAAAATTAACAAAGAAAAAAAATTAGTACATAATTTTGGCCACGGATTGGCCCGAAATGGATTTGCACATGGAAAAATTATACAAATTAACAAAGAAATTATTTAGTAAATAATTTTGGCAATGGATTTACCTGAAATGGATTTGCACATGGGAAAATTAATATTATCATCATGATTACGAAGTAAGATTAATTCCTCAGGGTATATATCACTCAATAAAATAGTAAAATCTTGGAGATTAAAGATAATTAAGTCATCAATATATCTAAAAACAAATTTAATACTAAGAGTATAATTTTTTTCATAATAATGCAAAAATAAGTTAGCTAAGAGAGATGAATAATTAGATCCTTGTGGTATTCCATTAATTTGAAGAAAAATATCCCTTCCATTGTAAAGATAATTACTAAAAAGACAAAAATTAATCTGAATTTCCCAATAATTAAAATCACAACAAAGGATAATTTTAAAATCATAGTAATAATTCAAAAGGACATCTTTTAGTTTAGAAAGGGGAATGCTATTGAAAAGATCCTGGAAATCAAAAGTCGCAATAGAATTAATTTTATTATGTTTAATGAAATCTAAAATCAGTTGATTATTAGTGATAATCCAAGAGAAACCTTCTTTAGTAATATAGTTAATAATCTTATTTAAGTAGTTAGAGAAAATGGTGCCAGGTTTAGTTAAATAAGTATTAGACTCACATGTGATAGTTTTAAATTTTACTGGAATTTTATGAAATTTAGGACTGATAATTAAGAAAGGAAATTGTATTTTGCTAATTTTAATTTTTAATCTCTTGTAAAAAGCCAAAATTTTTTTAATGACAATATTATTATTGAAATTACTAAGTTCAAAATTTTTACTATTTTTTAATTCCGTATTTAAAAGTTCAGCATAGAATTTTTTACAGAATATAGCATAATTATTGTTAGCTTTGTCTATGGGAGTAATTACAAAATTTTTTTGAAGTTGCTTAATTGATTGAACAATATCAGAAAAATTTGTTGAATCGTTATTCTTATTTAAATTATCCTTATTATTGAAAATAAAGTTTTTAAAGTAATAATAAACTCCCCATTTCCATTCTGTTAGCATACCTAAAGGTAAAGAGAATCTATTTGATATCTTCAAACAAAAACTATTGAGATCATTAAGAAAGTATTTTAGAATCTTATTGATTGATCTATGGTAAATGGGTCTAAATTTTGTGCCTTTTATCATTAAATTCCTAAGTTCCAAGTTTTCAATAATATTTAAATTACCAGTAATAATAGGTTTATGATGTTTATCAACAAAATCAAAATATTTATCCTCCTCACAGCGACATTCATAATCGGATATATTAATACTCCCTAAATTTTTGCTTATATCATTATAGTTAAATATGGTTCTACCAAGAGATTTGTTATATTTAAAACTTTTAATTATGTTAAAATCTTTTAATGGAAACAAAGCTTTAAAATTTTCAAAAATGTTGTGAAATTTGATCGTATCGAAAATAGGATTTTGAAAGTTAATAACAAAATATAAATTATCTAAACTTTTCTTAATATTAGGCAAAATGTTGCTCATTTTGGCTTTTATAAGATCGAAACAAAGAATTTTGAAGTGTAAATTAATGAAAGAAAAGTTAATAATTAGATCGTAGAACTGATATACCTCATAATTCTTAAGAGAGAAGACAAAATCTTTAATTGGTTTAATGCTATATTGTTTATTAAAGTCTTTTTCCATATTAGAAAGAAATTTTATATTTAATTTGTCACTATTAAGAGAGTTTCTATTACTTCTTGAACCCCGTTTAAATCGATTTGTACGCTTATCTTTAATATGAAAAAGTGAATAAGTTGATGAGTTATTGTAGTTAATCTGTGTATGTTGGAAGGTATCGTTTAGCCCATACGGCAAAATTGTTTTGTATAAAAGCATGTAGTAATTTTCTTTCTGTAGTCTTAAATCTAAATCCTCTATAATATCTAAAATATTAATTTTGACACTGTTAAATTTATGTACTCTAAAATGATTCAACTCCATGTTATTGATAGTCTTATTACTGTTAATATCAGAACGGTGTTGATTAATTCGAATGTTAAGCGAGTTACTCGTTTGTCCAACATATTTCATATTACACAAACCACAGATTAACATATAAATAACATTTATAATTTTACAAAAAGATTTGGTGCTAACGTTATAAAGAACAGTATGCTTTTTGTCAATATTAGGGCAAGTTTTGCATCTTTTATCATCACACGCTTAGGAAGGTAAAGTTTCGGGAATAGAATGCAATTCAAAAACTCGTTTGCTTTCGCTTTTGCTTTCAGAGTAGCAGTTGTTTTTCTTAACTTTCCTCGTGTTTTCTTGTATTTATTTATTATATATATATATATATATATATATATATATATATATATATATATATATATATATATATATATATATATATATATATGAACACAGATTAACATGAAAAACATGAATAAAATAAAAAACTAAATTGTAGAGAAGCAAGAATGGTAAAAGCAAATAGTCGTTATCAAGACACATCTATTGCTATAAATGCGATATTTCTGAATAAAGAATAATTATCCTAAGACAAAAATTATTATTTATATGTGTCGATATCGCAAAAAATCTTATGTTGTAAAAAATCATGAAATAAAAGAAAAATGTTAAAAGAAATCAAACTTACCGGCGTGAATTAAAACGCGGTTTAGGTTTAAAAGATTTGATCGAAGAAGAAGAAAAAAAAAATTTTAAGTAAAATATTAGTGCTGCCATCTATGAGAAAAAATTAGTAAAAATGTAATAAAATTGAAATAATAATAAAAATGTTTAACGGATTGATTAAATTAGCAGACTAAAAAAAAAAAAATAATAATCTTTCATAGGGTAATTAATTTAAAAGTCAGTCTGTCAGGATAGAAAGCCGTTCATAGACTTTATCCTTCATTCATAAATCCTCACATAATTTTACAGAATACACATATCCATCTTTCATAGGGTGACTAATTTAAAAATCAGAGCCTGCATACAGGAATAGAAAACCGTTTATAGGTTTTATCCTTCAGTCATACAACCTTACATAATTTTAAAGTATACACGTATCACCTGCATTCATTTGGGGTAGTTCTTAACGAACCAGAGCCCATTCCACTTATACAAAAATAGTAAATAAATAAATAAATAAACTGTTTATTATACTGGACAATTAAAATTAAATTAATTTTAAGAGGCTACAAATATTGAAAAGTAACTAAAAAATATTTAACTAATCCAGTATAAAAGGTCATACATCCAAACTATTCCGTCCAGTGGCTTTAGGAATAGCTTATCATAGTTAGTTCCTACCTTGAAAAAATCAGAGCTCATTCTTAAAACAGAAAAATTAAATAAAAATTAAAAATTAATGTACCAAGTTTTTTAAGATATATATATATATATATATATATATATATATATATATATATATATATATATATATATATATATATATATATATATATATATATATATATATATATATATATATATATATATATATATATGTATATATATATATGTATATATATATATGTATATATATATATGTATATATATATATGTATATATATATATATATATATATATATATATATATATATATATATATATATAAAATACTAGATATTTTGTTGCTATTGTTATTAACAAAAAAAAATAATTCTACTTAAATAATGAAGGAAAACCAAAGTATTTAAAGCGCTCAATCGCATCCAATCATAATTTGACTTACTTTTGAATTATTTAAGGAAATATAATGTATTAATCAAATTGAAGATATTCATCTACGGTTCGTAAATTCTCTTCTTTTGTCTTTACTTAGGGACCACCGGGTCCTCAAGGTGCCCAGGGCATAGAAGGAGCTGAGGTAAGTGAGAATTTCCTAATGAAATAAATTACTTTGAAAGTCTGCCTTTCTTTGAGGTTTTATTACCCAGTTCTCTGACATTTAAACTAACGCTAATTAAATTGCACAAAAGCGCTGAAATACGAATATAACTTTGTTTCGTAAAAAGAGATTAATATGTTATTCAAGAACATTGTATTTGAAAATGCCAACAACAGCGGTAAAACTTAATAAAACCCGGAAATATTTAAACACTAATTATTAAGATTATTTGTAGGAATTCATTATTGGTAGTTAATGTTTTGAGGCTTTAAAGTTGTTAATATTTTCAACGTTATGCAACGGTTAAAATTTTAAGGTTAGCTTTATGTTTTGTCTACAGTTATGCATTAAATTTTTAATTGGCATTATTTGTTTCTGATATTAAGTTTGAATACTTTAGTATTAACCCTCTGTTTAAATTTTTTTTAAACATTTGTCACTTTAATTTTAATATATTTTATGGAAGAGCCACGGTGGCTCAGGGAATAGAGCTCTCGCCTCCCGACTGGGTAGCCCGGGTTTGAATTTATCACCGGCTCGCATCGACCACAGTGCTGAAGTAAAATATCCTCAGTATAGTAGACGGATCATGGTTTAAAGTCCCCTTGCCACCAGGCCAATTATAGGAGTATTTCGTGGTTTTCTCCTCTATGTAACGCAAATGTCGGTTAGCTCCATCAAAAAGATTTCCACAAAAGCAAATTTCTGCCAGCACTTGATCCAGGAGTTCACTTGTCTTCTGGATTGGTTTCAAAATTACAAGGCTACGGAGTAGAACATTGGTAGTCGTAAACTCAAAGTTGGGTCAACTGTTCAACGACGGTTAAGAAATTTTTTTTTATAGAGCGGCGGTTCTTCAAAGGATAGAGTATTCGCCTCTCAAGTAGGTTCAACCAGGTTCGAGTCTCAGCTGTGACTGGTTGACACAAATTCTGCTCCTGACTCGCTCTGACCACAGTGCTGACGGAAAATATCCTCTCAGTTGTCCCCGCTGGTAGATTATGGGTCAGTTTCTCTTTCTCGTCAGGCTGACCGTGGCAGTTTTTTGTGGTTTTCCTCTCCTTGCAACACAAATGTGGGTTAGTTCAATTAAATTCCCTAGAGTCCTCCACAAAAGCCATTTTTTGTCCCAATGTTTGAGCCGGGAGTTCCCGTGTCTTCTGAATTGGATTCAAAATTATAAGACTACAGAGTTGAACATTGATAGCCTGCTATTCAACTTCAACACCAGTTATAAAATAAGGATAATATAAGGATAATGGTTGGACAAAATAATGGAAAAAAAATTTTTTTGCGAATATATATTTTTTCATATTTCTCAAGAAATACTTAAATCATTTTATACCTTCAGAAGTGGTTAGATCATGCGATTTCGCATACTTTTCTATGAAGTTGAAAACTTTTTAGAGATTTGAGAGGCCTACATTAAATTACAGACGGAAAATAGTGTTTTTGAACACATTATGCTATAAAATATAGCAATAAATTTGTAACTTGTGACAATTATTTTGGTTACTATTTGCACAAAATTTCGTAACTTTAGCGTAATTATGAATGGAAATATAGACATTTTTATAAAAAAACAAAATTTTTATCTAGCGATTTTTTACCGCAAATTTAAAATTTAAAATTTTCAATAAAATTAAGCAAATTTTTAGATTAATTAATTAAAAAAAATTTTCCTTAAAATTCGAAAAATACTTGTTTAAAACTGTTTAATAAATAAGTAATTAAAGCAGTTCTTATACACTGAGAGTGTGCGAAAAATTTTACCAATTTTTTTTTTTGTTTAAAATTTTGTAATTAAATGCATTAGACATATAATGAAAAAAGACTGATTTAAATATCTTAAAAATTTTAAATGTTTCAAGCAATTTTCTAAGTAGTTTTTGTACTTTTTAAAAGAAACTCGAATTGATTAGGGGTTTTCTACTAAGGAGGTTTCAACTAAGGGGTTTCTTCAAAGGAGGTTTTAACTAAGGGGTTTCTTCTAAGGAGGTTTCAAAACTAACTACCAAATGATAATACACTATCCACCAATAAGTATTTGGACACGTGTGATTGAAAAGTAAAACATTTTCTTTCTATTTATTATGAATAAAGTAAAACTTTATTCATAATAAATAGTTGGTAGAGCCTCCATGGGAGGCAATCACAGCGTGAACCCTCCGGGGCATATTTCCTTGCGTGACGACTAATGGTATTTTCTTCCACTCGGTTTGGAGAAGACATGCAAGTTCCTTCACCGATTTTAGACGGGTCGTACACTCCTTAATTCTCGATAGGGTTCAGGTCTGGGCTCTGGGCAGGCCAGTCCATTCAATTAACCCCATTGACACCGTACCAAGCCTTGGTGACCCTCGCAACATGACAGCTGGCAGTGTCGTCCTGGAAGTAGCAAGAGTCCACCCCGTAAAACTGCCACAACGTAGGAAGCACATTGTCATCCAAAATAGTGCAGTAGGTATCTTGCATGGGACTAATGCCGATGTTGTTCCCTACACGATATATACCGGCGGAGAGCGTGACGTACCTCAGGACCACAGATATAGTCATTTGCATAGGTTTCCAAGTACTTATTGGTAGATAGTGTACTTTACAATAAACATTCATGCACCGAAATATTACTGTATAAGGAAAGAAAACAATGGTAACGGAAAGTCACTTTTATGGGGGATGATCCCCAGCAATGCCGGTGTCATTTTAAATAAATCTTGTTTGACAGTGGAAAATGAAATTAAGGGAAAACCCCTTATCATTTTGAGATTTGTTTTAAAGAGTACGAAAACAACTTGGAAAATTGTTTTAAACTTTTTAAAATATTCAAACCGGATTTTTTTTATTAGTTTTTAAATACGATTCTCTACAAATTTAAGTAAAAAAATTACATTTTACACGCTCAAGCACAGTATAAAAGAAGAAGCATGCTTAAATAGCAGTATTTCTTTTGTGCCATGAAAATATTTTCTTCATTTTTTTTTTATATTTTAAAACTTATTTAACTAGTCACATCCAGAATAGCAAGACAAATTTAATTTCTTTTTAAAAGTAAATATAGTTTAATTATATAAAATTGTTTACTAATTTTTTTAATAATTCAAGGGTCCAAGAGGAATAAAAGGTGAAGCAGGTCCACGTGGTCCAGATGGATTGCCCGTGAGTAAATTTGATCAAAGCATTATCTTCTTCAATAAACAAAGAAAATATTTTTAATGATTTTCAGAGCTAATTCACCACCGATAATATTTCCTTTATTTTGCTTTAGGGAGAGGCAGGAATTCCAGGAAAACCAGGACCATTTGGAAAGCCCGGACCCAAGGTACGGAGAACAAGTGAAATAAAAATATACGAAATCTCAGAACAAGTAAAATAAAAATTGAAAAAGAAATTGTCAGTGCTTCCAAAATAGACTAACCTTGATTCTTTGTCCATATATGAAACTAATTTTCGACACGTTCTTAGGTGTGGCGCTGCATAGAATATTAGATTATCGTCTACACTAAATCATCAAGAGCGCGTTCTTCCATTGGTCTCTATTTTCTCTAATGACTATATTCGATATTTCGTAGACAGGAAGTTAAGAAAAATATTTCCGATTTGGGAATATCATAACAGGTTTAGCACAAATAATATTCTGAAATGACGCGGACAAATTGAATTTCTTAAAATTTGTCTGTAAATTATATTTCACCATAATTTATTTCACAATGTTTTGAAAAATAAATATAGTGCAACTCATAGTTTTAAAACAATAATCAAAGGTCTTAAAATATTTTTCCGTATTAGATTTAATTTATATTTCATTATGGAGACTAGATAATGGAGTTTGAGGTAAATCTACAGACATAGTTAAAGCAAATGAATCATTTTACGGTCTACTAACCAACAAATTAAGCTAAGTGTTGATTTAAAGGCCAATTTATATCATTTATATTATTTAATTTATGTTATTAAAATAAATAATTTATATAAAATCAACAGATCAGACACAACTAGCATATTTGATTCGATTAACTCAATAGTAACAAATTAGATTTCTAGAATTCTTTCGAATCAAAAAAATGCATCAACTTATTTGAATTAATTACTTGAATTAAAGATTGGAATCTATTTATTATATATGCGTAGTTTATGTGACTTGTGTCAATTCAACCTATCAAAAGAACGAATAACAGTCTGTTTTATAACAGAATAATTAAACTTAATCAGATCGACTTAAGAATTCTTGTTCAAAGGTACAATAAAAATATGCCAACAGATTATATTTTTATCAGCTGATACGAATCAACTAGTTCTGAGCTAATTGAAACTTATACTGTTTTATATAAGCTAATTATAAAGAACATATTATATCACGTTGATTCAAATTAATGGAGTACAATATTTCAGTTGAACTAACAGCTAGAGTATGATTCTTTCAATTCATTCAAATCAATCAAAGCTGTTGATTGTCAATAAATGAGTATGATTCTTTCAATTCATTCAAATCAATCAAAGCTGTTGATTGTCAATAAATGTATCAATGCTGTTGATTCAAACAACGGATATTATTCCGTTAATTAAGTTGGTCGAACTAAGGTATTTAAATTGAGCTGATTTAAAAATTAGGATACTCATTAAAAACAAAATGGCTAATTTCGCATTGAATGACTCCAATCAATCGACTTAAATCTTTGCTACAGCTTTTATTAAAGATTAAAGCAACAAATTTAAATAATCTGAATGTTAATTAATAGTTTGAATTCAGTATTCAGGCCCTCAGCAAAGGTACCTCAAGCCTTGTCCTGAATATCATAGAACAACTTGGACAACTTCAGCGCCTCCGGAAAAATTGCTTCTTGCAGTGGATTCCCGCCCATGTGAACCTAGAGTTTAATGAAATAGCTGATTCCTTGGCTAAAAATGCCAGAGATCTAAATCAAAACTCAATCCCAACCACGTTGGCAGATGCAAATGCTTATGCAAAGTCAAGACTATTCACCCCTTTAAAAATCAAAGCCCACGATCAAATAACTAATCTTGACATCGATAGGAAGACAGCCACTACTCTCATCAGACTAAGAACAAAACATCATAAAAACATGAAAATTTCTACAGATAAGACTAGAAAATATAAAACTGTGGCAACTGTCTTAATGTGGAACTGACACCATATCATGTTTTTAACTGCCCTGCAGTCGCTGCAGGCCTTCACCTCTTAAACTACCCCACAGAAGAGGATTTGTATTCTTTTAATGCCATAGAAATAACAAAAACTATTCAAGCACACCATGAAATATGATTCTATAGAGGATACGACACCAACCAACCAACCAATTCAGTATTAGTGCTACCGGAATAATTCTGATTTTTTTAATTCTAGGGAGATCAGGGCGAAAAGGGGTCAAGAGGTGCAGAAGGCCTCAGAGGGCATCCAGGATCTTCTGTAAGTTATTATACTTTTTATTTCTTTATTGTTATTGCTTATGGGCAACATTGTAGGTCAGACTTGTCTTTTATAAAACTATTTTTGCATTTTTCAAACTCAAAAAAATTTTGGATTACCATTATTTTTCTTTTGTTTCTAATATGTGTCGTCATTATTATATTTTAAATACTTTATTATTTTTTAAATAAATTAAAAACAACCCAATAATTATTGATTAATGATTTGTCATAATATTTTGGGAAGTGCTCTTCTTGAAAGAAATTAAATTAATTAAAAATTAAAAATTGAGTAAGCAGTAAACTGGTTGTTAGAATGTTAATCTAAGAAAGCATGAAGAATTCAATGATTTTCTATGGACATTTTAATAAGAAATGGCCTCAGATGAGAATAAAAAATTTACTTTTCGAAAGGAAAAATAAACCACATGCAATTTCTCTTTCATTTTATAAGCAAATTGCTGGCACAGAAAAACGAAATGTAATTCTACTTATGTTGCTACCTGGTATCATCAATAATATGGAGAAAAAAATGTTAGTCAAGACTTATATGTCCCTCTTTGTATTTTTAAGTAGTGTTCAAATGTAAATTCTGTTATTGTTTTATTAATCTATTTTTAATTGGGAATTATTTTCGTAATATTACATAAATTAAATCTGTTTACCGTACTTGAATTTATAAACACACACGAATTTATGATAAGAATTGTAAATGCAATCACATAGCTGACTTCACTATATACGAAAACAACATATGAAAAAATAATTCTTATAAATTTTGAGAATTTAGTTGAAATATAGCTTATTCAATTAAGGATTTAAAAAATAACATCTTAATAGTAATTTGATGTCTGGAGGAAAATTGTAGCGCAATTTTTGAGAGAAAGATTTTGCGGAGTATACTTGGTGGTGTAAATGAAAACAATAACTGGAGAAGGAGATTCAACTTTGAACTGTAGAATATTTATAAACAATCTGATATTATTAAATACATGAAAAGAAATTGAATGAATTGGATCGCCCACGTGATTCGAATGAGTGACGACAACACAATAAAAAATATACTGCTTCTTACACCCGCAGGAAAAAGAAAGCGGGGAAGACAGCGATTGAGATGGGTTGATTGAGATGGGTTGACTCAGTGGAGTCTGATTTTCTCGTAATTAATGAAAAAAATTGGAGATCAAAGATAAATCGGAAGTCGTGGAGATATCTTTAGAGGAAGGCATTGGCTCACATTGGGCTGTCTGGCCAACTATGATGATGATGAGTAATTTAATGTTTACACACCAGAAAGTCATGAATGTATTTTTTCTTTGAAAATATGGTACCACATGATTAAGTGAAGGCGCTTTATCCATTTATATCATAATTCAATACCACTTTATTAATTAAATGAGCATGTACTATTATTAATATAATATTATTTTTCTGACCTTTTAGGGTTCACCGGGTCCTGTAGGTCCATCTGGTCCAGCTGGATTACCTGGATTGGTCGGTTTTCCAGGGCCTTCAGTAAGTAGATATTTTTTTACACCATTTCAAGTAAAACTACTAAATTACAAATGGGTTACATACTTCATACAGTAATAATTACGACACGTTGTACAATTAAAACATAAATTATATGAAAAACAATTTTCAGCTAACTTAACAGAATCAGAATATAACGTAAACAAATTGTTTACCTATATAGTAAAAATTTTGCTAATCATTATAGATTGGGTCTAAAATGTTTTTGTAAGAAACTATAGATTGAGTAAGATGGATATAAATATTGAATTTAAAGAATTCTTAAAAGAAAATGTTAATTTTGACATGTTTTAATTATTATTATATTTTGATTTAATAATTATATTTCGACATATTTTAGTTATACATTAATAATAATGCCAAACGTTTTATGTATTAATTTTTTATTTTCAAATGTAAATTAGAACAAAAAATGAATGTTGATTTAAAAACATGTTCATTAAAATCGTTATGCTCTCTCTCTGAAGACCTGAAAAAAAACAATCGTCACTTGGTGAATCAATAACCAATTAATAAACAATAAAATCAATAAATGAGAGGCTACTTAAATTATGTTAGCAATCGGTAACTTTTCCCTATCGTTTTTTCTGAAAATCTCTTATTGATAAATATAAGCAAATACCAGTAAGACAATGGAAAACAGAAGAAGAATAGTTAGTTTACTTTAATTTTTTAGGTTTCAATAGAAATTATTTAGTATGGATATATTTATGCAAGCAGCTTGCATTAAATGTTGACTTATTCAATTTTTTATTTGACTTACATATTTATTGACTTTAAAAATCTCAATGTCATAGGGGAAAAATCATTTTTCCAATAAAAAATAAATCACTTTTTTTTAAAATTTTACTATTACATCTGAAAGATACATGAATTAGAGAAATTTATTTCCAATATGTCTAGTGGTTTTTATTTCTGCGAAGAAGAAAAGAAAGCAGGAAATATTATTTTCCTTTAACAAGCCGAATATTTTTAGATAAACTTTATATCTGTTTTCAGCTTATTATCTACTGAGTTCCCCCCAAACAAGAAAGAGAGAAAAAAAAGAATCCTAAAATGAGGTGAACTGATTTCAAACAAATATTACTTGCTGCAATTCAAATAAAAAGTACATGAAGGATTTGTCTAAGAATCTTTTGTACTGCCGAGTACTGATACTATCGATATTTAAGATCGATAAAAGAACTTAAGAATCATATAACTTCCTCGAGAAACTGAGAAGGAAGCTTTAAAGAACTTTAGACTAGAACGGAAGATGAAAAAGTTTGAAAAGCTCTTTTTTTTTTGTTCCAACGAAAAATGAAAAGAAGTAAGATTTGTTTCTTTAGAGTGATTCATGCTTCAGAACAGAGTTGATTACTCTGCACTTTGAAAGAAAAAAAATCAGAAACCTTTTAGTTAAAATATTCAGAATGTATTTATAATAGCTTCTATCCAGTTAAAATGAAGAGCAGATTTTCTATACACCTAAAATATTCTGATGTAATAATTAATTTATAAATATAATATTAAGAAAAAAAATTCATTAAAATTTGATTTAATGTTTGCGCTTAATAAAAGTATTATTATTTTCTGACGTTCTATGAAATAACGCTTTTCAGTAAAAAATATGCTTAATGATATAAAATTTATTTTCATCAAAAGATATGAAGATGCTAGGGTAATGATAATCAATAATGAAGATGTTAATAACAATGATGGCATTTATCGAACGTTCAAAAATAGGCACCCATTCTCAAGACAAGCCAGGCTTGAATGAAAGATAAAAACAAAGGGATTTGTAAAACCTCTCCAGATTTATAATCAAGGTGCATGTAGCTACACTCACACTTGAGGTTCTCTTGATGTAGATGGATTTATACCATAGAGCAATCAACTTTGAGAGGTTGTTTTTGAGGCGTAGAGAGGTTATTTTTTCTTCATTTCAAGTAAATAAGTCTATTTTAGTTCAGAATACATTACACCCTATTTCAACTATAAGTATTGCTTAGCTCTTCATGATGTTGAATTTACGAGGTGTAAATGAGATTGAAATTGAAGTTTATTGAATAGGTTATTTCTGATATGGAACTACGGATACGGAACTCAGCACTACGATCTCTTTCTTAAACTAACTAAAATTGTTCTCTTTTCCAAAGAAGAAAATAAATCTTTTGAGCTCTAGCTATTTTCTTTTCAGACTATGACTATAGAGGTACTTCGTTCCAGTTTACATGTAAGGAAACTCCGGTTGTGGCGCTTTTTCATTAAATTATGTGACCGGATATACGCCGTTCTCTTTATCAGTTAAAATCTCGCTCTACTATATCTTTTTTTTAAAAGTCAAAACTTGTAAAACTTAAAAATCGGGTACAAGCATTTCGTATATAAGTATTTTCTCGGGGCATTTGGAAGAAATTCTAAATTGTCTTAAAATTTATATAATCTATATTATATAAAACGCTAATACGTACGTATGTATGTATCAATAAAACCGATGATATTTCTTTTCTCGCGTTGGCAGCAGTTTTCATTTTTAATTGATTGGATTCGGCGCGCAAGAGCACGTAGTGAGCATCATATGGCTAATCTATATTATATAAAACGCTAATACGTTTTAATTGATAGGCTTCGGCGCGCAAGAGCACGTAGTGAGCATATCATGTCTAATCGGGTGAATTCTCACAGAATTATCAAAAAAATTCTCACAAAATTATCTTCATCGAAGCCGATGCTTTACATCCGGCGTTCAGTACTATTTCATATTGTTTTACAACACATGGTTTTAGCCCTCTGGTGGGAAAGACTTTAAAACAAAACTTACAAAAGTTACTTTTCTCAACAACTGAAATCTAGAATAGTGTGATTAAGAAAAATATGTGAACTTTTTGCAATTTCAAATTAATATTGAAATGCACAGGTTTAGAATTTTCTACAGTTAAAGTTTTCGGAACTTCAGTGTTCAAAAAAGTATACAAAAGCTAGACGTTAAGAACGTATCCAAAGAGCGAGCATCGGATTGTGAAGCAATCCGAACTGAACTGCGACAGCAGTTCCGGGGGTTGGCGAGCAGGGGGCGAAGCCTCCTAGTTTATTTGAAAATAGTTACGGAAAAAAATTAGCATAAAGATATTTTCATACTCTTTACAGTCATGGAAAATTTTCCCCGTCCCGCTCTTATTTAGGGCACGCGGGTAACTCTTTACAGTCATAGTAGTCATATATGAATAAGTAAAACAATTTTAAAAATGTCTTGAACTGAGAATCCAAAAAAAAAAAAAAAAAATAATAACAAAATAAAATATGGAACATCTATTGCTCGTAATCAATCTACTGCTAGAGAAAATAAGTTCAGAAAACAGATGGTATTAGGAAAGCCAAAGTTGAGCTACCAACCAGCCATAGCTGAAACTGGAATCTGAAATTCCAGCTTCAAAAGTTAACATTTTATTACCAAACTCGTATTTAGAATAAAGAAATTAAATTTTATTAATTAAAAATTAAAATAACACTGATAAATTATCTTTACACCTTTGGTTAAATGCACACCATTTAATATACAACAGAATTTTAAAAAAAAGACACATCAATAGCTTTTTATCTAATGATCGGATTTTCCCATTCAAAAGGATATCCTGCAGATGACTGTCCCAATTCAAAATTAAACTCTCGAAAACAAAGAGTGATTGAGGAATTAAACAAACAGTATGTTTGCCGTAAAAAGTGTAAAATATTTTTTTTTTTTTTACAGAAATTTTTTTTAATTTAGTTACAAAAATTGCTTGTAGATGGCGCTGCAACTAATTGATGTACGTAACCTGTCAATTCTAGTGCTAGAATGTGAAAGAAGGTTGTCGTACCAATTTAGGAGGTTTAAACAATATATTTGGTTAAACAATGTTTTTTTCTGGTGTAGAATATTATAGGTTGGATTATAGCCCTGCGATATTTGTATTGTTTTACAGAACTCTTTACAGAGTTTACCTCCATCTTTTGGCAATTTTTGTAACTAAATTCTTAACTTTCCGTACAATATTCAACAGCTTTCTTATATTCTTTAATGTTAATTTTCCTTTTTTGCTTACTTATCCGTATCTTTGGAATTATTCCAGAAAATTAAAAATCAAAATTGCACACTCTTCTAAATTTCGCTATTCCAAAAATAATTACATAATTTTTTTTTAAAAATTTCTTTCATTCAGTTATTAATAATCTGAAACCTTTATAATTGCAAAATATAGAAATACTTTTTTCTTCTTAAACATTGTAATTTTAAAAGAAAACAATTTTAATTTTGATCGAAATCGGTCAAATAGCTCTTGAAGAAAAAAGAAATTCAAACTATGACATTTTATTACTCGAAAACTATTTGCCCTATTTCATTCTGTTCTCTAGCATTCCCTCCATTTTCGTGTTGTTAATTCTCATTATTCTAATGATTTAATAGTTAATAACGAGTAAACTAATAGTTAAAAGCGAGTTATATACATTCTAATAATATGTGATTTATACTTTCAGGGCCCTCCAGGTCCACCGGGTCCCCCTGGACCTAAGGTAAGATAATTTGATAATAATTAATGAATGATGCTTAATTATATATTGAATTGAAACATAAATCTTATTTCAAAATAATGTAACCCTTTTTACTTTCAGGGTGAAAGTGGTCTTGTTAGCTATGATATTGAAGGTTTAGTACCACTGCCTGGTCCACAGGTAACGATGATTTGAAAAGTATTTAATAATAGTTTTTTATACAACTGTGAAGTTTACCATAACTAACTTTATTTAAAAAAAAATGCTTTATTTTCTTTTGTTTTAGGGAACTTCTGGTTCTATGGGACCTCCTGGAATGGTATTGTATTATATTTTCGATATTTAAGGATGCTTTCTACCTCTTATGCATATCAAATTAAAACAGCTATATTTTATGTACCTTTCTCTCAGATTCATTAAAATTAAGATCAATAAAAATTTAACTCTATAAAACGGCCTCTCCAGCTGCAACTGAAATGATTCTTTATGATATAATAATTGGTTTTAAATTTGGTTAAAGGAAATATTTTCAACTTTCTAAATTATATACTGAATTGAATTCAATTCAATTCTTTCCTCATTTTTGACATAAAAACTAAAAACAATTTTAGCTTATTTTTTAGTATATTTATATAAATTATACTAAATAAACAATTTTTCTCCGAAAATTCATAAATGTATCCAGAGTGGTTGGCTACAAACGTGTAGCAATGTGACGAAATGAAATGAAAAAGAATGTAAAAATAGCATTGGAAAACTTTAAATAAAAAAAAAACAGTTAGGGAAAACTGTGAAAACAGTATTTGTAAACTTTCTATTCTTTATTATTTAACATTTTTTAATAAAAATATAAGCAAATTAAATTCCATAATATTATTTTATTCCATTTCTCTAACAAAGGAAACTAGGGAAGTGTGACTCGCCAATTTCGAAATAAACTAGTGGGATGTATGCCTTATGAGGAATAATTTTAGGGGGCAACATTCGTTTCGGCCCATAGAAGGTCCTGTGAGGGACAAAAAATAATTCCATATATAGAAAAATCGGTATTTTATTACTTCAATGCAGACTATTAGTTATTGTAATTATCTCATACTCCAATTAATTTTGTGGTACTTTCACGTATTATATAATGCATGTTTATTGTCAAAATGGATTTCGAAAATTTATATATCCGTAGTTTTTCAGAAAAACCTGTTAGGTTAATTTTGAAAAAAAATATTGACATCAAATTTTTTAAATTTTTTCCAAAAAATTTTCCAAATTAATTGGAGTATGTAATTACAAATCAATTAATTAATAATTAATTAATTAAAAATTAATTAATGATCGTATAATTGATTTGCTACTTTTGCTTTAATTTGTTAATAAGCAAATCAATTAATTAATAATTAATTGGAGTATGAGACAATTACAATAACTAATAGTCTGCATTGAAGTGATAAAAGATCGATTTTTCTACATATTGAATTATTTTTTATCTCTCACAGTACCATTTATGGGCCGAAACGAATGTTGCCTCCTAAAATTATTCCTCATAAGGCATACATCCCACTAGTTTATTTCAAAATTGGCGAGTCACACTTCCCTAGTTTCCCTTGTAAGTACTTTGATCTTGTAATCATATTTCAATAATATAAAAAGTGATTTCGGCAAAAATCTAACCAATCTTAATAAAATAAGATGATTTAAACAAGGTTAACTTAGTTTCGGGTAGGAAAACTTTCAAAGAGAAAAAAAGCTTTAATTTATAAAAAAAAAATACTTTTTTTGACAGGTACTAACGTGCACTTGTTACAATCTAGGGGCTACTTGAGTATGTAAGGTACATTTTCCAATGTAATTGTTCCAGCTGAAGTGTACGAGAAAAAACAGAAATTGATAAAATAAGAAGTCATAGAAGTTTTTGTGTACAAAAATTATAATTTCGTACTTGCACTCACTTACGCATTTTGCATACATAATAAGAAGTGTACATAAAAGACATGTAAATGTACATTAAAGTAATACATTTATACATTAAAACACTTTCAACCTTTGAACTATTCATTTTATTGTCAATTTTAATCAATTTAAGTAAGAAACAATGTCTCACTAGTTTAGATAGCAATTTCAAATGCGTGAATAGACACAAGTACAGAATTATACTTTTTATGTCTGAGACCAATATAACTTCTACACTATTAGTCCTTTAGGCTCGGGATTAGTCTCATTCCATTTTGCTTAAAAAAACATCGAATACAATGCTTTGTTTGGCTGTGTAAAGGGTAAATTTACTTTATCCCCTTTAATCACCCCCATTTCTTTCAACAAAAGAAAAAGGGGGAGGAGTACAACGAAGATTTCTGGCATCTTTAATAATAACATAAAAAAGCTTTTTATCAAAAAATACATTGGATATCAATTTTTTCCGCAGAAGTACCCTTTTGTGCCATAATTACTGAACTACTATGATATTCCTTAAAATTTACAATACGTTGAATTTTAATTTGTTTCAGTATTGATTCACTTCTTTACAAGAAGTATAGTTTACAAAAATGTATCTATATTTTTTAATTTCAATTTCATTAAAGTTGTACAGATTTTTTTTCTTTAGTAAAGAAGCCAGCTAAGATCCAAAAAGCCTAAATAAAGAGTTATAGTTATGAAATGATCCATTAATATTAACGTCAAATTTATTTGAGTCCAAAATTTATGTTTTTTTCTCGTTTGTCGAAAATTCAGCATTTACTTATAACAATATTATTTTTTAACTGGAAATCCAGCTTTTTATTAGTAATGCATCAAATCTTTTTAGCCTGGTGAGCGTGGTGGATCAGGTGAGAGAGGACCGCCTGGATCAACTGGACCTGTAGGCATGCCAGGATCTGCTGGTCCACCTGGAATACCTGGTAATCCCGGTAACAGAGGTGGACCTGGAATGCCAGGATTGCCAGGACCTCCTGTAAGTTACTTTAAAAAATTTTAATCACTTTGTTCATTAACTTTTCCCGCAAAGTTGAGTAGTAAGAAAATAATTTTTTTGATATATTTTTAATACTATTTAGCATAAATGGCTATAAAACTGGGTTTTCAAATTATACAAAAATTAAACAATTTGTGTAGCAATAAACGTAACATTTAGACACAAAGCAAAAAGTAAAAATATCATGAAAGAGTTCAACTTTTAAATATTCTTTTTATTTAAAAAAAATGGAGTAGCATTTTTCGAAGTGCAACTTCTTTTTAAATCAAGAAAAGTATTAATTTAATAACTTTTTTATAGTTCGCCTTTTAAGTCCCCAAAATTTGAATTTCGTACTTGTTTAATATCCAATCTTTAGTTTAGAAGTTTGAGTCATTTGTATTTTACGCGTTGTACACTGCGTTGTTCTACTCTGAAAAATTACTGTAAAAAGTGGCACTTCGTATGCATCGTCTACAAAATTAATTTTAACCGAAAACTGTTATACTGTAACTTTTACAGTAATATTTATTTAATTACAGTGATTCAGTGATTTTACAGTAAATATTACGGTATGTCAGCGAGGGTATTTTACGGAAAAAATACAGACACTTTGGGGGCAATATTTGTCACAGTGAATAACTCAGAAATTTTTTACAGTGTACTTATGCTTCATTATTTTAACTTCAATTGCATTAAAAAAAATTTCCCTTAACAGCAGAAATCCATCTTTAATGTGCATACACTAATCTTTCGTATGAATTGAATAAAAAATTTGTTTCTACTGTTTACTGCGATTTTCAGTGAAAAAGCATTTTTGCTACGTGTATGACACAAAGAAACCGCTTAAAACATAAAATTGATTTATATTTGTAGAACAAAACGAATAAACGAATCGATTAATAAATCAGCCAGTTATGAATGAGTAACTCATTGAACGATCAGTGAATTAATGAATGAATCATAATGTCTACAAATAAATAATCAAATGAAAAACTCAGCATATTTATGAATTAGTGAATCATCAACGTATAATTGTAAAAGAAGTCAGCAAAATGACCTAAATCAGCGAATATCAACGCATTTGTTAATTCGCTTCCTTGTCCATTCATGGATTTGTTAACTTAACACTTTTGGCATTTATTGTATTACTGCCATGTTGATCTCACCATTTAATTTTTCGCTGTTACGTAGATTCCATCATTTACTATTAAACTAATTCATTAATTTATTGATTTGATTATCCATTAATTCTGAAACCGATTTATTTCTTCATTCATTGCTCAACGCATATATCGATTCGTTGATTAATAGAATACCTTATTCTTGGCTATTCTTAACTCATTGATTTATTAACTCATTGATTTATTAACTCACCTTAACTTAACCAAGAACATGTTTTAATCGAAGATTACGGTAAATAGTCGAATTAAATTTCAATTCGAAAGAAATCAGTAAGAACTAGGAATTACAAATTGCTTGCAGACATTTTGCCTTTTTACTAGTAATTAAGCGTAGGTACAGATTCAGTCTATTTAAATTGACATAATTCAAATCATGAATACATAAATTAACGAATTTTTATGTACTTATGAAATTTTAGATAATTTCTGATTAACCATTTTTGATATTTTTAGGGTCGAGGTTACACGGAAGAAGAAATGAGAGAAATATGTGCTTCTGTTCTTAGAGGTAAAATTTTTGTATGAAACACAAGATTTACAAAATCTTTTATAATAATGCAAAATCATTCCTAAGCGTATTTTGCGTAGTAAATATATTATTTTATATGTCCTTGGGCATAAAATTAACTTATTTATTACAATTTATTTGTTATATTTATGACTATAAATATAAAGTAACTCAATTAAATTTTTTTTTGTTCTTTAAGTTTCAGCACGTGCTGCTCGAAGTACTTATTCTGTATGTATAAAGCAAAGAGTGTGAAAGTAACACTAAAAATGTCACATAAGCAGAGATACTATAGATTCAGTTCTATAAAATTCGATACTTGTAATGCTATTATAAACATCACATATATTTCTAGCAATTTAGATTCAATTAATTCTTAAATTTGTAGTTAATCCTTTTCTCATTAAAAATGACCTTATTTTCTTTTGCCGGGTAGGCTCAATGGAGTGGAAATTAAATTCTAAAAATCGATATTCTTTGGGTGACTGCTAACTGATTAACATGAAAATTAAAGTTCGCTAACCATTTGCCTACGGTGCTTGATAGCACCTGCTATTCTGGATCATCAGCTGTACCAACCGTAAGGAAATGGTTAGATTTCTTTCTTAAATTTATAAATCATTAATTTATACAAACAAGAACATTTCTCATTGTTAAAACACAAACTATGAGTTTCGTCACTGAGGAAGATTCTTGTTTATAGAACAGAAACTATATTTTCTAGTTCTGCTTTTATTCTTTTTTTCTTTCTCGGACGCTGTTTTAGTTTTGTTTCTCACCTTTATGTTTCCATTTTGCATTGACAACTTAACGTATTTATATTTCAAATCACATTTTTTTCTTCTCACGTCTTCTCATTCTGGCAAGTCTTGAAAATGGGTGACAATTTTTGAGAGCTTGAAACATGGCTGTTATTTCCAATTTGTATATTTTTGAAACGAATGAATTTTTTGATCATGTGATACAGTATGTCCATTTTTGTACCTGTATCTGTGTTTTATTCACGTTTTTTAGATCACGTTGTTCATGTCTAACAGAAAATATTCATTTGAAGTCCTATTTTATTCTTATTTGCCTTATTTTTCCATTTAAATTAAATAAAACTATGTTTTTTAATCATGCTTTTAAATAATCTTATACATTTCTTTACCTGGTTAAAAGTAAATCAATCATGTTACATTACCGTTTCATCACAGAACATCACAGAACAATGTTCTACGTTTCAGATCCGAAACTATAGTGTGGCTGTTTATGTGATTATTTATGCTCTTTCAAAATTTTTACGTACAAAACAAGTATGACCCAAAGTTTAACTCTTTCATATTTGTTTAATTATTCTACATCAATTTTTTGAAAAAACACTTAATTTCAATCTTAAAGTAACCGTAAAAAATAATGAACTTATGAGAGGAAAAAGCTTAAAAATTAATGAATTGGGGTGTTTACGGAAAAATGAGGAAAAGTTTTTAGATCTTGTATTGATTAAGCTAAGCAAAGAAAAATAATGAGTATTAAATTGTTGTAGAAAGCTCATTTTGTAGAAAGTTTCAAACAATAAGAAAAGAAATTTTTGTCTAAAAAAATATAATTTTAATAAATTGGAACATTATCAAGATTTGAAACAAAATAAGTAAGAGAGATTTTATTTCAAGTATAAAATTTTAAAAAAATTAATGTATTTTGATTAGATCTTCATGGAAGAAAATAATTTGTGTTTTTTTTAATTATTAATTCATAATATTTATTGTATGTGTATGTTATTGTTAGAAAGAAATATTCACTTAGTCTATACTTTGTGTGAAATTGCGAATAAACGAATATGATTATAATAGAAATAAGCAAGGAATACGAACTATTTTCTTACAATTAATAATTAAAAATAAATTTCATTTTTTATATACTCTTTTTTTTAAAAAAAGATATTTATTCTCTTCACTGTATCACTATATATGCATTTTTTGTGTGAAAAATATTTAGTTTCTTAATTTTCTATTGCTCTCGATGAATCATTATAGAACAATTAGCAGAATTAACAGCCAAATTAAGAGGTCCTCCTGGACCCCCGGGTCGTGGAAAGCCAGGACGTCCAGGTCCGCCAGGTCCACAAGGTCCTTCAGGTATTACATTTTCTTAAAAATGACTTTAAGGAACCATTTTTGTTTCAGGATGAGCAGCAGAAAATGTTTTTTAAATATCACTAAGATAGGCTTCAGATTTCTTTTTTCTGATACATCTTTAACTACAGTCGCACGGAGCATGATTTCGTTTATTCCTTTCTATTTTCTGTTTCGTACTTTTCAATATACTCCAAAACTCTTTTGTCTCTATGCTTTCATCCTTTTTATAAATATTTCTCTTACTGCTTATATATTAGTTTTTTTAATTTGCTTATAAGCAAAAAGTGCAAAAATAAAATAATTTTTTTAAAGCCATTACAAGTCTTAATGTGATTTGGAATATTCCTACTGATAATATCAAGAAGTAGATGCATATGATGAAAATGGCATTTCGTCCTAAATCAATAGTATTTTGCTTTTAAAAATTTGAATCAGTTTCCAAACACATCATGCTAATTTTTTTTGCAGAAGTTTAAGCTTATTTCTAAAGTTTAACACTCTATAATATCGTAGTATATCATATTTTGTAGGCTAAATTTGGATGGTCTTTTAAAACTATTCACATATTGGACGCAAAGTCCAGTCTTTCCAAACCAGTTACATTTCGTGTACTATTGATTGAACATTTTTCTGAATCAGTGATATTTTGCGCAGTAGTTTAGTAGTTTAATTGGTAGCATCCTTTTAAAACAACCTTTTACTTATTTAGGCTCTGAAATCAACTTAGAATATGATATAACAGTAGAAATCTATATTAGAATAACATTTGCCAACCGATAATCCATCTTACGTAAGAAATTTTTAGAGACAGGTTTCATAAAAAGATCAACTAAACTATTTCTAAATTTCTAACCAGATCTATTTTAGCATATGCAGCTGAAACATGGCCAATGGCTGAAATGATGAAGAACTACCAGCAGTTTTTGAGAGGAAGTGCTTAAGATGTATGTTTGGTGGAATTCAAAGTGATCTGGCTGAAAAAGATAAAGAACTTTTTGCAGTTTTTGAAAGGAAATGCTTCAGACTCATTTTTGGTGAAATTCAAGATCATGACATCTAGAGGGAAAAGCAAATAGTGGACAATACAAAATCTACAAAATTTCGGATATCAAAAAATTCACCAGAACTTGAAATGGTCATGTCACGTTATGAGAATGCGTGATGCACCACGAAAAATACTTTTTTAACCATACCAAAAATCAGTCAAAAGAGAGGTCGTCCTAAACTCAGATGGGCAGACTTTCCGAAAAGAGACTTGAGACATTCTCAAAGAAACCTCATGAAAACCCAAGGCTAAAGATTGGGCGGCTTGGAATGGAATTCTAACGAAGGCCAAGGTCCACACAGAGCTATCGTGTCACTGATGAAAGAAGGAAAACATCTCAAAAGCTTTAACTTCTTCGAACTAATCTCGAACTCTATTGATTTATCGTCACGAGCTTATACGAAATAAAGTGAATCTTTTGTCTTCTGTGTACCTGCTTCATCTTGGTTAACCTGTAAGGCCTGGATGTCTTTGCTGCCCACATTTTAACTTGCATGATTCATTTCTTGCATGGCTTTATGTTTATTTCTTTTTCCTTATCAGATCGGTTCCAGGAATTGGTTAGTGGTTTACGTGGTCCTAGAGGCTTTCCAGGTATATCTAAACCTGGTAAGCGAGGAAGGCCCGGTAAACCTGGAATACAAGGTAGACAAGTTTCATCAATATATATTTTGAGTGTATTAACAATTGAACTTTATTTAGATGAGTACATTATTAGGCATTATTAGAGTTACCTTACACAACACGACAACACGTTATCTTACAGAACAACACGTCATTATAGAATCTATAAAAATCCACCTTATGTTAATAACAATTATTATTTTTAAAATTTTTTTAACTATTGTCCCCTCAGTGAACACGTTATCAGCGCTGTAGAAATATTTGTAGGAATGTTATCCAATGCTAAACTGTAAAAATTGTGGTGTAATATCTCTCTAAATATGATGTTGATGTTGAACAACCCAAATAATTGTGTAACGGAACACTTTTTTCGGGGTTAACACCAAATCGTAAGCTCATATACGATTGTAAAGGTATAATTTAAGTCTAAACTTTTAAAATTGAATAATCACCAAATTGGATAATTGAATTGAATAATCACCAAACTGTCTCGCTTTCACACCATACGAGAAGTATTTTTACTTACAAAAACACCAAGCCTGGCACTTGGCGAGCTTTGAATATCCAGAAACGCTAAGTTGAATATTACGAGCAGTTTTGTTACTCTCTGGAATAAGCTGGCAACAGTGTGTTTTAATTCTCAAATCTGATATTCATCACTAAAATCAAAAATCCGTCACTTTATATGCATATATGCTCTTAGTTGTGTAATAAGGAGTATTGTATTTTAATTTTTAAATCTCCGAGAACTGTATTAACTGATTTTATAATTTCTATTCGTTTCCGTTCTGTTAAGCCTAGTTCGAATATATCTTAAGGTTCTTTCAGTGCTACGCTGATATAAAAACTAAATTGATTTACACATATTTTTTTTAAAGAATTATTGTATCTATGCATTCTAAATTAATGATTCTTACTTTATTTTGTATTGCAAAAATAACTTCTTAAATGATTCTTAGATGTTTCTTATCTTACTGTAATTACAAATTTTACTGTAAGAGAAAAACAAAAATGATGGCTACTTTTCAGAGCAGTGTAAAAGAACATTGGTATAGTGAAACACTAGATCAATGAGTTATGTATGACGCGTCACTACGTAACTTAGGTGAAAAGTAATTGCCACTACTTATACCCGTGGGGATACATTTTTTTTACAATGCATGGACTGGCATCATTCTGTTTTTTATTTCATTGCTTGTGAATACGAATAAAAAAGCGCCCTTTCAAGACGGCGTTATCTGAGATGGTTCACCTTATGCCATATAATATATTTTTTTAAGCTTCCAAACCCTTGGCTTCTCATATAATGCGTTATTATAGTTAAATATATGCCTCTTATCAACATTTAGGAATTTCGTTAAGAATTTTAATGTATGCTATGCAATGACATCGTTAAGTCTATTATCTCATAACTCGCTAATACGGCATTGAATGCGATTATGTGGCGGAGCATTAAACCTAGAGTGCAAGTCTTGCGTTAAATTAATTCTGAAATGATGCTTTCACTCTGAGTATTAAAATTTTAAGTTGGAAAGCTGAAAATTCCTTAATTAGATTAATTCCAATACAATGAAGCTGCTGCTACGTAGCTCCATTTAGCAGTTATTTTATAGTTTATACAGTTTATTTTGTTAAATATCATTCGTGGGAGCTTAATATAGTAGTAATATTTTTATCTTAGCATATTATACCTTTTGATTGCGATGAATTTGATAAGTTTTTAAAAAAATATCAATAAGAAATAAAAGAACACTTCTAAATTCGCAGAATCGTTTTACAGACTTTCGAAACTGTCATATTCGCAATCTAATTATCGGAATTATGCAATATGGATTTATATAAACTTACGTTTTTTTTAAGTTTAGGCATAAAAAACTTATTACTGATGATTATATCGGTTTTTAAACGCTGTTGGTCTTGAAAAAATTCATCAATTAATCGAAACAAATGTGACATTTAGTTTTATAAACATGGAGTGTATATTTGAAAAAATTTATAGTGAAATGTACATTTATGCCTTCAAAGTTCGGCTACATTAAATTTATAACTGTATTTTTATTATTTTATACCAATGTTATACTGGAAAAAAAAATAATTAGAACTAATGTAAAATAGAGTTTTATAAATTTATGTCTTTGAAATTTGGGCATAATGAATTTAATGGTGTATTTGCATGTTTCAAATGCATGTGTGTTGGGAAAAAAACTTATCGGAACTAATTTGAAATGGAGTTTTAAAAGCTCTTTATATTTACTTATTATTATTACTTATTAACTTTTATATTTTTTTAAAACAGATGTTGGTCTGAAAAAATAATTGGGTCCAAAGTAAAATAGATTTTTAAAACTTATGGTCTTCAAATTAGGCACAAAAATTAATTATTATTTTTGTATGTTTTTAAATGTAAGTTGGTCTGAACAAAAACAATTTGGAAATAATGTGTAAATGATTTTTATGAACTTATGTCTCTGAAGATTGTGCAAAAGAAATTTACTGATCTTATATTCTTTTAAACAGATATTGGACTGAAGAAAAAAAATAGTTTTAATGTAAATCAGATTTTAAAAATTTATGGGCTTGAAATTTAGGCACAAAGAATTTATCACTGTTTATTTTTTTTAATATTTTTAAACCTAAGTTAGTCTGAACAAAAACTAATTGGAACTAATCAGAATTAGAGTTTGGTAAGCTTATGCCTTTGAAGATTGGTGACGAAATATTTATTACTGCTTTTATTTATTTTTAAACTTATGTTCTTTATTTAAAAAAGGAAGCGGATTTTTTTTTTCAAGTGAGAATTTATTTATAATTTTCATGAGTAATGAGTCATTATAAACTATAAAAATTCCTGATCAAATTATGGTAAAAAGTAGTAAATAGACTGGTATTTTTTACCGTAAAATTCCTTTTTACCGGAACATGTCACTACACAACAAAACTGATGTATCATATTTTTTTCAGTAATAATTGAGTAAAATCACTGTATTCCTCTTATTAAATAAATTAATATTACTGTAAAAATTACGGTACAATACATTATGTTTTAAATGGATTTTACGGATGACGCACACAAAGGAATTTCAGACTTTTTACTGTGTGACATCTAATAATGATTATTGACGAAACCAATGAAAAAAGTCAAAAAAATCAAGAAAGAAAAACAATTATGCGAGATTGTGAGTTAAGGCGTTATTAAATCAATAGTGCATTAATTTACTGCTAAAAAAATAAACAATTAATGCATTATTTCATTGTGAACTGTTAAATTAATGACAAGACAGCATCGTAGTCCAAAAAACCATCCATTCTTTTCCAAACAACATTTTTTTTTTGTGCGTATACATAATGAAATACCAGACGATCGTAATCATAACATGATAAAATAAAATAAAAAACTCTAACCTTGAGCACCCTTCATATAATCCGGATTTAGCACCTTCTGACTATTATTTATTTGTCTTCCTTAAAGAAACATTATGGGAAGAAAGAATTTCATTAGATGAAGGAGGTTGAAGAATTCTTTATTGATGTCCCATTGTTTTATTACGAAATAAATAAAAAATGTCCTAATACGCTGGAAAAGTCTAAATATTAAAAAAAAATCTAACAAAATAAGAGGAATAAACAAAAAGGTATAATTTGTTTTATTGTTTAGTTACTTTCTTTTCATGATTCATTTGAATATTCAGATTTGAACAGGAATAATTTGAACAGTCAGGTACAAACGTAAATTTTTTAAACATTCAATTTAAACATTATTTATTTAAATATTATATTTCATTAAAATTAACCGAAAGGCAAATGAAATACAGTATTTAGAGTGATAACCAATACCTGTTTTTACTAGCTCAAAATTATTAATGAAATATTTGAGTGTACATGGATTTGTTGTTGAAGTTATAAAAATTATTGCTCTAAATCAATCACAAAAAGACATTATAGTGAGACCGTAAAATATCAATTCATTACAAGCTTTTTAAAAGCTATTAATTTGGACATTTCTCATTCATTTTTTTTAAAATTTCATTTCTAGACTGCTTTCTAGACACCATTAGGGAATTCTAGATTACAAAAATTAGAGAGCTATTCGATTCTTGGATATTTTAATTACTCCTTTCTAAAAAAAAAAGTTTTAAAAAAATATAAAAGCATGGAACAAATTAAAAATAAAGATTATGAAACAGGCAAAATATAATACTTAAATGAGGAACATGACTCTAGGGGATGAAATAGTAGAATTTTTTTAATCTACTTATACTAATAAAACACTTAGGTTATTTCTCGGTGTAGTTTCATGAACAGCAAAAAAAAAGTAGGAAAAAAACAGAAGTGCTTGCTTCTCTCTAATATTTTGGAAGAGTGATTTTTGTTCATATTTCTCAAAAGTACCTAACCTTAAATCTTTCACTGATAAAATTGCAGATCAAGTTTTTAACCTAATTGTTGGATTTTGTTGAGAGCAAATCAGACTGAAAGTCACGTAGAACAAACTGAAAACTTAACTTTATTTAAATCAAAAAGAATATAAAAACAATAAGATGTTGCCAGGACAGGAAACTCAAACTATCTAACTAATCTCGAACTCAAACCTCAACATCCTCCCCACCCTGGTCGACCTCGAGGGGGATGACCAGAGCTACCGGACGGGTTATATTGTGACCATTAACTCTCAGCTCACAGGATCTTATTTTTCCATCTCGTCCTTCATGCAAGTTTACCACTCTAGCTTTCTTCCACATGTGACGTGGTCGGACATCTTCTTGTAGAAGTACAATATCGCCAATTCGGATGTTAATGATATTGTCCTGATTACGAACTTGATGAAATGACCGCAATTGAAGCAAATATTCCTTAGACCATTTTTTCCAAAAGCAGTCGAGTAAGTCCTGCTGCTGCTTGTAGAATTTTCTTAGCTTTGTGTTGTAATAATTACTGCCAATTTTGCTTCAATCAATATAGTAAACAATATGGTTCAAAACTGTACCAATGTAGTGGTGTTCTTTGGAAGACTATTGTTATGTTTAAATGTTAATTTCAATTAAGATTATTTTTAGACCAATTTTCCACTGTGGCGCTGAACCAAGTACCAAATTTGACAGTAAACCAAGTTTCAGATGAAATAATGAATTAGATTTAGTTTATTATTTTTTTACCGATTTTTCAGTGTGACGTTGTACTAACTATTAAGTTTAACTGTAAACTAACTTTCAGATGAAAGATTGAGTTTAGTTTAATTTATTGTTTTTTTTTTACCAATTTTCTAGAGTGACGTTGAATTAATACTAAGTTATATTGTAAACCAATTTTTAAATTAAAGATTGAATTATTTTAAGTTTATTACTTTTTTCAGACCAATTTTTGTGATGTTAAAACAAGTTTGACTGTAAACCACCTTTTTGATAAAAGATTGATTTGAGTTTAAGGTTTTCATTTAGATTTATTAGGAAAGCAGGACGAAACGTATATTTGTCAATATTATAATAAGAACATTTTGTGTAACTTATTCTTTATGCAACATTAATAAAATATTTCTTGAGGTAAAGAAGTCTTTTTGGTTAAATATTTAGACTTTTCTTAAATGTATTTTTGCAGAAAAATGTGTAATATTTATACATATTAACTGCTCTTATGTGTAATTTATAGGCGATCCTGGAACCCCGGGACTGCCAGGGGAACGAGGTTTCATGGGACTTCCGGGTATGCATGGACCAACAGGACCTCATGGACCAAAAGGTAAAATTAAATAGCATATAAAAAGAATTTTAAATTGGAAAAATGTTTTCAGGAGAAAAAAATTGTTTTTAATTCTATTTTTAAAAATAATGTTTGTCACTATGTATATTACGCTATAGGAATATGGATGTACAAAATTATCATTCAAATATGAGCATCCATTAAGAATGTTATTATAACTTGCAATCCAAATTTTAAATATTTCTCCTTCAATAAGCAAAACATTTTTTCTCTAAAAGATAATTAATTTTAAATAGTCTTTGTAAAGAATATTAATCTTGTTTAATAACCTTTGAAAATGCTTAATGATTCTCTAAATAACGTTTTCGAAAGAAAATTTATCACTTTTAATAACCTTTGAAAATAGTTATTTATCTTTGTTATTACTAATTACTTTTGTTCGTGAGATTTTATTTATAGATTAATATATGTTTTCTTTCTTTACTGTGCGAAAAAGTTTTGAAAAAAGTTTATGATTTTTTTTTGCTTATTCTTTAAAGACTACTTACTGATTAATGTTCATTAAATGTTTTATTTTAATTATTTATACCCTTTTCATTATTTATACCACTACTGTCATTTGTAAATGGTTGAATTAAACTTAAAATATATTATCAATTAAACTTAAGATCTCCAAGCGCCAAATCTATAATATATCTGTCTAATTCATATATCTATCTAATATAACTATCGATCCATAACTTAGAAATGTTTCAAGCAAATTTTGTCTCAGATTTTTTTTTGTTAGTGATTCTAAGTAATAGTAAACACTTAATGATATCCATGTACACTAAAATCAGAATCTGAATTTATATACCCTAATTATCTTGTTTTTGTGTTACATGTGTTTCATGTCATAATGACTGATGTGTTTTCGTTTTTTTTTTTCAGAATAAGAGCTTGTTTTTCATTCGAAATTGATCTGTTTTATCAAAGAAACGAAACAGAATTTTGCTTTTATGCTTCTCTCCCTTATAAGAGAAGGCTTAAAAAAAAAGAGAACTTAAATATTTATGAAATGAATTGAAATTACTTTTTAACGATAAGGGATAAGTTCAAACAATTGATTTATAATGTTAGTAGAAATAATACGCATAATAATTTACAAACATAAATTCATTTAAAAAGTTTCATAAATAATTCTAAAGATTTAAAAATATTTTTACCCTTAACGTATATTTGATATTTTAAGTCTCTTTATTCAAATATTTGTGGACTGGTTTGGCATTTAATGTCAGAGAGAACCTTTAAATTAGAAGTTGGTCTAAAATTGTTTATTATTCTCTCTATTGGTGATAATACTCTTGGGGATAATCTTGGTGATAATACTCTTTATTTGTGATAAGTTTGTGGGGAGAGTTGTTATCTACAATGTCAACCTTCATCTATGAAAAGGTTGCCCATCATAGAATTGAGTTAACATGTCTGACATACTAGTGAATTGGAATCGCATTATTGTAGTGGTAGACACACTACAGTACTCCCCTCACCAGAATTATATCTGTGATAGAATTCGATGAACGAGTACTAGCAGTTGATTCATTGCTGTTTTGTGAGAAACCGGTAAAGCTGTGTTAAGATCACCATACTTTTTGTTGATCGTGAGAGCTGTATTAAGTTCAGGGTCGTAATTGCTCCAGTGTTGCCATTAGCAGTCCAGTGTATGCAGGCTGACGTTATGTGTGATCGAAACTGAGTAGCAACAGAGCGAGGTGGTGGACAATGTCGTAGTCACAAGTATCACGTCAGCTATTCAATGTGGTCAATCCATCAAAGCAGGCATGTTGAAATCGAAGAGGGAGTTTCTGTCAAGGTAGGCGTGTTGACATCGCGTCCGAAGGTCACTACTTATCTTTGGTGAGAAGGGTTGCTTGTATTAAATTCTGCATTTTAGGTAGATCAATCGTCAAAGATAACTTTAATAAAATTTTTACAACTAAATTAAAAACATCTTGGATTATAGTCAAACACGTAGAGCAAAAGAATCGACGTAAAACAAAGCGTAAAAGAGAGTAGAAACAAACTTTTACGATGATATATATACATTTCATTCACTTGAAATTCTGTTCAGTTCGTTATACTTCAGGAAGAAGATTACAAAATATACATTGATGATATATAAAAGTTTACAGGTTCGACAGGTCCCTAACTTTGGTACTTGAATCTAGTTTGTTGATTACACCACAAATTCATGCAATTTATGTATAATGCTGATAAAAATAAAATTATTTGTTTTATATAAGTTTACATAGAGAGTGTTATAAATAATTCTGAAGACGTGAAAACATTTTTAAGCTGAATGTAACGTACATTTGATATTATAAGACTTTGTTTTCAATTATTTGTGGACAAGTTTAGCACTTAACGTCAAAGAGAGCTTTCAATATAGAAGTTAGTCTATAATTGGTGATTATACCCTCTATCAGTGGAAATACTCTTTTTTGGCGATAATTTCTGACCATTTAATTATAATGCTTGCTAGTAGAAATAAAATTATTTCTTGAATATAAGTTTACTTATTGAGTGTTATAAATAATTTTGAAGATATAAAAATATTTGAAACCTAACGTTTGAGAGTTAAAAACTTTTCCTGTACAGTGCACAAGTTTCGACCTTAACGTCAGAAAGAACTTGTAAGTTAGAAATTTAGAACTTTTTTTTAACTTTAACCGATTTAATACGTAAGACAGTTCAGAACTTGTAAGTTAGAAATTTAGAACTTTTTTTTTAACCTTAACCATTTTAATATGTAAGACAGTTCAGAATTTGTAAGTTAGAAGTTTAGAACTTTTTTTTAACCTTAACCGTTTTAATACGTAAAACAGTTCAGAACTTGTAAGTTAGAAATTTAGAACTTTTTTTTTAACCTTAACCGTTTTAATACGTAAGACAGTTTAAATAGGAAAATGTTTCTTTTTTATAGCAGTTACTATTTTTCTTTTAAAGCTAATAATTCTTAGTTCAATAAACTCTCACTAGTTGTTGTAACTAAGGTAAAAGTGGATAGGACTAATCACCAAAATTAACAAAACATCATTTAATTAGCAAAAAACTGTATGTTTAAACTTGCCAATCCCCTAAAAAGTAATATTAAAAATTCACCAGTAATAAAAATTTAAGTACATCAACATATTGAAAATATAATCGGAAAAAGTACTTCCCATTCTCTTCATTTTTTATTTACATATTGTTTTTGGTTTTGATGCAATAATTTTGATATCCAAAATTTAATGATCCTTAAAATTTAAATATTGAACAAAATTATTTAGAGCACATGTCATTAATAATAAGTCAACAATCACATTGTTCTAAATACGTATTAAAAGCTTGAACATAATTGAGTTTATTTTTTTGATATTTCGTATAATAATAAGCATCTCCCTTTTAATTAAAAAAAATCGCGTTCCAATAATATATTACAGAAAATATTATGTTTTGTTCAAAATTTGGTTTGCTTAAAAATACCAATTGAAAATAAAGTTAGCATTTCAACTTTTTTTCTTTCATTTTTACGTTCATTCAATGTTTTATTTTTCGATTTTTGTCCATGCAAGTAAAAAAGTTCTAATACATAACCGAAACTTGCAGAACAATAAGGATCTTTTTTCTAAAACTTTAGAGAGCCATTTATATTTAAAGAAAATTAAATATTTATAATAAGGAAGAGAGTCAAATATTTTTTACTAGTCTGAGTAATCAGAGAAAAATAACATAAAACCGAAAAGTTACTATTGCTGTATTATCCTGCTGAGTTGAAAATTTATTAATTATATTTAAAAATAAGAATATTTTTTCAAGTAGTTGAATTCTTAATGACATAAGTAAAAAGTATACTTGCATATTTAAATATTTTTTTATCTTAAACTTTAATGGCTAGAAATTTAAAGACCCCTGCAAAACGCAATCCCTACTACATTGTTAACTAGATCATTTTTCCAATAAGCGTTTTAAGTATGCTGTTGTTTTTTCTAATGCCACATGCCAATAACAGTAAGCCTGATTAGTGAAACCAGACGAATTTGAGGCAGAGAGTGCATTTCTTGTTTTTAAGTGGCGCCATCTATGGCCAAGAATAAGACTCAGCCACACACACAACACAGCCATATGGCGTCACACGGTCATTGGGCGGACCCATTCACACATTATTAATCCACAGATCGTACTTTTAATTACTAACTGATTAGCCCTCTTGGCTATAATATGTAAGCAGTTGCACGGAGCTAAGTGACTTCATCAGGTAGACTTAGTTGGTGCGATAAAATTCTGATTGTTTAATCGTATTAGGTGACAGCAGTTAATAAGCGGTTTTACTCAATGTTAACAGTTTGATTACTGTCTTATTTATGGTTATTTCACTGTTTAGTTTGGCAGAATAACAATTAAATAAAGTGTTATTTACCCATTTTTTCCGAAAAATTTTTAACAGTGAGAATATTCTTCTAGCAAGTTCTTTAGTTATTATATCATAAAAGATTAATTATTAATCATTATTATATAAGAAGAAATAAGCACTTTATTTCAGATTTCTCAACCGTTGACTGCACATAAAATAATATCTTAATAAGCTATTTAATTAACAGATTATTGTAGAAATCGTAACTTTATTTTAATTTCTGCCACAAATGATTTTCAAATAGAATATTCTTTTAATAAGTTTTTTTTAACTGCAATAACACCATTGTAGAAAGAAACATTTAATTTCAATTTCCTCAGCCTCTGTCACCTAAAATATTCTACAAAAAGGTTTTTTTTTTCTTTATTGTCTCATTGAAGAAAGTCAATGCTGTTTTTTTTTTTCAATTTTCTCAATCACATTTTTATTCAAATTTTAATTTAAAAAACGCTTAATTATTTTTACGTCAATAGCAGTTAAAGTTTATACAAGTACATTTGATTTCAATAATACTAGTTTTTATTGTCAAATGACGCTTATTTATTGTTAGAAAAATTCTGGAAATAAAATACCGTTTGATTATTTAAATGATTCCTTTGCTGTGACATCGATAATGATTCGTTAGAATTTGATTGCTTTTATTGTTATATTTTCTTAAATATAATTCGTTTTATACACAGGGCGTTATATTAATTGATTAACTAAGCAAAAAACCAGCCCTTACAAATTACCCGTAAGAAATAAACACAATAAATTGGATTATTTACTAAGAATGTTTGCAAACAAATTAAAACTTTTCTCAGAAAATTTTATAAAAATGTTAAAAATTCAGAATTTCTCTTTAATGCTAATAAAATTAAACAGTTTTAATCTCTAAACTTAATTTATATAACCAAATAACTAACTTAATTTAATTAATTTTATTAATTAATTAACACATTGCTGACCGGTAACTTTTCTGTGGAACGGATGTGGAAGTAAAATAATATATATACAAACTTCATATATAAACTTTAAAAATTTTTATTTATTATTCAACTCTTAATATTTCTTTTTAGTATGATAAAAAGTATAACAATCACCTACGTGTAATGGTACACCACAAGTTTTGCAAATATATCGGGTTTCGTAAAGGTATAATAAATTGGTAGAGAATTAAATAGTAAAACTTGAAAAATAAGGAAAATTACGCCTACCTTTTAAAATAATCCCCACGAGATCATTGCTAACAAGATTGCTATGACTCGTGACCGGTCACCAAAGTGTTAACTAAGTAAAAAACAAGTGCTTAAAAATAACCCGGAAGCAATAAATACTATAAAAAATGCATTACTATTAATTACTAGGATTGTTTGCAAACGTATTAAAACTTTTCGATGAAAATTAGAAAAAAAAGTTACAATTCTGAATATCTTTTTAATACCTAGCAAAATAAACAGTTTTAATCACTGAACTTTTCGTTCTTATTTAACTCACTATTAGATGCCTCAGAAGAAAAAAAATTCTGAGGTTTATCAGAACTTAATTACAACGTTAAATACCTATTAAAACTTTCCTCTGTGCTCTAGTTGATTTCGTATTAGTTCTGAAACTGAGATTCTCTTTGCCTAATGCGTTGAATAAATCATCGTTCGTCTAATCGACTTTTCATGAAAAATCACTGCCATTTTCAGAACTTTTCTGGAGGATAAAGTTTCCTTTGTTTCTTCAGTCATCAAGCGAACAATATTCCTTAATCCTGGAGAAAATTAAATGAAGATAAATATTTATAAGCCCTTAGAGAGCGAGAAAAAGGTTGCTTTGTTCGAGATCTCAATGAACTTAATTTTGAAGGTAGAGATTTCGCAACGGAATTAATGACTTGGCTGCAACAATTTATCGCATCTTTGTACTGTCAGATAAAAGTAATGGTTGTAGCTCATTTCAGCTATTTTTAAAGCTCAACAAATTTGAAAACTCATTATTTTTATTCTTTTTCTTCTCCAGGTGAGAAGGGTGATCGAGGAAATAGAGGACCAGAAGGTGTCGGTATAGAAGGTCCGATGGGCTTGAGAGGACAGCCAGGTATGTTAAAACCAATGCAATATTTATTCTTTTAAATTACACAAATAATCCCAAGAAACTGAAGTGGTTAGATATTACTTGATTTAATTCGCTTCAAAAATTCGCTCGAAATAACAGTCAACCAGTTTCAAGCGCTCACAAACAGACACCCATTCTCAAGACTTGCTAAACGGACGTGATTAAGAAGAAACAATAGCGTTTTGAAATATAAAATGTGAAGTTACCCTCGAAAAATGGAAAAATAAAGTTGTGAACAAGAAAATTCTTAGAGTCCAAGGGTGGAAAATTAGGTTAAAATGTATTTCCACACGCGATAGAGGAACTAATGGAGAGAAATTAATGGTGAGAAACTAATGTCGTTAACAAGAGAATCAGCATTCATATGAATAATCTTTCAGTTCTTAGTAAAAATTTACAATAGGGTCCCCCATTTGTTTTGGCAATTTTTTATGTTCTCACAAAAAAAATCAATGAAAATGACTTAAAAGTGAGATTTTTAATGACAAGAAACTGCGATAGAAATCATAGGAAAACGGAAGATTTTATAAACTGGAAAAGCTCCCAGTAGCAGTACCTACTCCAAGGGGCACTCTATTGTTCTCGCTATCTCAGTTTTTTTATATATATTTTTTCAAAATATTAGGGGAATGCTCGCTATCACTCATCGAACCCCGAAACTGATTGCTTTGTTAATACTTTTCGTGTTAGTTTTATTTAATGCCCAATTATTTTTTCCTCATTTTAATTAGATTAGAGGCTAAGTTCACTGCCACTATTCGTCACCAAGCTTCGCAACTTCTCCGGTTGCCATTTTCAGACCAGTATTCTTCGCAAAAAACATTTCGTACTGTCTAAAACGCATTGGAAGAATTTCTGATAAATCGACCAGAAATAAAGATAGAGTAGATTGATAATTAAAGTTTAAAAAAAATTAACTTTACTATTTAATTACATTAAAACTAATTGAGAAAACTAATTAATGAGGTGTAATATCTCAGCTTCTGATATACGTAGCAGGTAAAGATCATAATTGTACTGCTAATAGTTTTCATGAAGCTGAAAAAACTCAGTGCAAAATAAATACTTCTAGCAGAAAACCTTCAAATTCGACAAGAAATAACTTTACTAGTTTTTATCTTATTTACAATATGTTAGAGGTTACGCTTTTTATTCGCTGTTATATTTCAAAGAAAAATCTTGAATAGTGCATCACCCGTAAAACCATAATTGTTTCAGAAATATTTATTTAGTTCAGTGGTTTTACGGTAATTATTGCGGTAAAAATTTCAAATGTAAGATTTTTTTGGTTTCCTAACAAGTTCCGGTAAAAATAGGTTTTACGGTAAAAAGTACTGGTAACCTAGAGTAATAACCAACCTAGAGTAATAACCTGGAGTAATAACCTAGAGTAATAACCTGGTAACCAAATAAATAATTAGTCTCTAACAATGAACTGGAACTGAAAAGTGGTTAAGGCACTTAACTGTCGTTATGAAGAACTAGGTTCTACTTCCGGCGATCACTTGAATCTTCAAATCAATGATTATCATCTTGAGCTTGTAGTAAAGGTGGCTGGTTTGCAAAAACGCTGACTAAATTGTTACGCATTGTTGGTCTCGAAATTGGAAAGCCTTATCCATCGTAACTCCTTACTGTCAACCATGGGCGGATCGTGAATTTGTGGGGCCCTGGGCTGAAACTACTTAGGGGCCCTAATAGCCATTTTGTCAAAAAACTGTTTTCTATAGTGATGTAGATAAGTATATAAAGAAAAATAGGACAATAAAATAATTTTATTTATTTTTTATTTATTTATTTTTATTTGTGTATATGAACAGAAATTGACAGGTTATGTGTTGTTATGTTATATAAATTATAAAGCAACCTTTCTGCATTTTTGTGCTGCAAATTCCTTTATTTGCTCATCACATTGTAAGTCCTTCGTTAAATCACAATTTATGGAAAGAACTGATAAATGATTTAGTCGATGGTTCGACATTGTTGTCCTATATTTGTTTTCTATATATGACATCCTGGAGAAAGAGCACTCCGCTTCACAGCTAGTGATTGGCAAAGTTAAAAAAATCTTTAAGATAGTACAGCAATTTGGGAAAACATCAACAAGTTTCTTTTCATAAATTAGCATAAAAATTTCACTGCAAGAGGTGTAAGACTCTGGCTTGGACTGAAGTAAATAAGATTTTAACTGAATGCACTCATTCACTAAATGCTCGTCTACGTCATCTGAATAATAATCAACAATATTACGTACACTTTCCAGATCTATGTTTTCCATATTTTTGTCTGGCGAATCCATTAAAAATTTGAATTTCTTGCTATACATCTCAAGACTTGGCTCCTTTTAATTAAATCCATGATCAGCTTATCTAACGCAACGCTTTTCTTTATAAAATTTTTCTGCACCGTATACTGAGATTTTATCTGTAGACTTATCTGAAAATTTTGGAGTAATGCGTCTCTTGTTTATGACATTGTAGTCTATTCCCACACTAGTACTTAATTTTTTAGCATTCTCTTCGTATTCCTTTAGCTTCTGATCTGATTGGTGCCTTAAGTTGTTCGCGAAGTCTTTTAATGACACAATTAACTTGTTGCCTTCACAAATATCTAAACCAGGGCTCCGTATTTTTTTATTAACTAAATTAAATCTCCCCAAAATTTCTTCCCAAAAAATAATCAAAATTGCAATATCGAGTTTCGCCATGCTATTGAATAAATTTCGTGCCTCTTTCCGGAAATCAACTTTCTCATCCTCATTTTCGCTGAAACTTTCGAAAATTTTCATAATGTTCTCATAATTATTTTTCAAAGCTTTAACAGCATCATAGTGACAAGACCATCTGGTCTGGCTTAAACTTTTTAACGTAAATTTGAGTTTTGTTTCACGATTTAACCGTTCCGACCTATGGGTCGAAGTAGAAAAGAAAACGTATATTTTTTGCACTACTGCAAAAAAGTTCACAATTTCGATTGCAACCTTAGAAGATTCTTCACCAACTAGGTTAAGGTAATGCGCAGCACATGGCACATAATCTGCGGATTTATTTTTTTGTTTTAGTAGTGCTTGTACACCATTGTAGTGACCCGCCATATTAGCAGCGTTGTCATAAGATTGTCCCCTACAATTAATTATCAGTAGTAGTCCATTTGTTTCTAAAAAGTCTTGTAAATAAATGTAAGCCAGAATGACTACGGATTTTAATGAAGGATACACATCTTTCATACACTTTCCCCAAAAAGGTACGATATTATCGGTTTTGGTCGCAGCTCTCGTTGTTCAATGTGTTCACGAATGAATGGATCGAACTATGCCAACAGCTCCAGAGCACCCATAAAATCACCATTATGTGGAGACCAAATACTTCATCGGAACCTCCAAATGCTAAGCCCCTTATACTTAAAAATTTGACCACTACGATAACCCGTTTTAAGACATTGTGATAATATGTGTCTTTTCTTAATTGCTTCTGAAACTGCTTGTCTAAAACAGATCTATTTTCTTTTTTTGTCAACCACACTAACATTGATTTCTTATGTTCATTAGAATTTTCATGATTTTCAAAAAACAAGTTCCTATGTATTTCCAATCAGAAAATCTGGTTGTGTATTGAGAAGGGATTTTAGAAAAAAGTTTGCCAGTCAAACAAAAAACAGTACCAACCCTGGTTGAATAACATAATCAAGATCTTTCCAGTGATTGACTATTTTTCATTTTCTTAATGAAATACCTATTTTGAAAATGTTCTGTTTTGTTCTTTGCATTTCTTTATTGAAGCTGAATATATATTTTTCGGATCTTTATTTTGAAAATTGTAGCTATTTCATTCTCGTTTTTATGTTCTAATTTGAAAAAAGTTTCAGTTTTTGTACATTTCTTTCTTTCTTTTTCTCGATCTAGCTGTAATTTCTGTTTCTCAGCTCCACTTTTATATTTTCTACCAGACATATTGTAAAAGAAGACTTCAATATTTTTCTGAAAATAAACAATGAACTTGATAATTTTCTAGTAATAAACAGGGAACGAGATAATCGATGTAATATTGTTCTTCACGTCAAATTTTAATACTTTGTAATGAGTGCAGTAATTCAGAAATTATCATTAAAAATCGATTAAAAAGTTCATTTAGTATTTAAAAAATACATTAATAGAAAGAAAAGAAAGGATTTATAATTCTTTTTACTTACCAACTAAGAGCAGGAAATCTTTTCTTATACTGATTATGTACTTTCAATTATAAGTAAAATACAAGAAAGGTCCGGTCTTTATAACTTTTTGGTTATCATTTATTAGTAAACTTAACAAGTTTGTCACTTTGACTACGAGAACGAAATATCACCTATTGTTTTCAGTGGGGACTGGGGCCCTTTGTATCCACGGGGCCCTGGGCTGCAGCCCAAAAAGCCCTTAAGTAGATCCGCCCCTGCTGTCAACCTATCTACTGTGGAACGTACGTGAACGAAACGCGAAATAACAATCATGAAAAAAAGGGCGTGCATCGATAGGCGCGCATAGTAAAAATTCTCCTAAAATGTAAAAAGAAATCAATATGTAATAATAAAATAAAATAAACTTGTTATTTTAGGTCCTCCTGGGCCTCCGGGAGTAGGACAACCAGGACGTCCTGGAGATAGAGGACCAGTTGGCAAACAGGGTATACCAGGAACAAGAGGTCCTCCCGGACCACAAGGACCACCAGGATATTGCGAACTCTGCAGTTATCAAGGTGCTGATATAATGACTGCTTTACAAGGAAGAGGACCTCCAGGACAAGATAAAGGACCGCCAAATTAATGTTGCCAAGTAAAAAAAATTAATCATAATGAATATGATTACGAACTAAAAAATAAGATAACAAGAAATATGAAAACTGTGCAAATGCATTAGTTTTTAATTGTTTTTATATTATAATTTTATATCGATTGCTTACTAAGTTAATTTATTAAAACCCTATGCATTTTATCATAAAGTTATTGAATGTATCATCTGTTTCCAAATGTTGAAATTATTATTAAAAAAAACAAAATGAAGAAAATTGTCATAAAATGTTTTTAATAATTGTTATTATTTTCAACCAAATGCAAGGTTAAAAATTTTCAGAAAACGTGTTCAGCTTTTTCTAGCGAATTTTATTGTGTAGTAAATCAAATGTTTCAAAACGTGAGGTCAGTTCTCATTATTACACTAAAAGCTTTGATTGAAAGAGAAAAGGTAGCTTTTCTGACCATAGTTAACAATACTTTTAAAGGTTAAGAAAAAGTAAGCTAAGTATTATGAATTTTTTTTTTTTTTTGCTTGAAAACTGATTTATTTTTTATCGCTAAACTAAATATTTAAAAATTATAATTTAATTAACATTTAACATATATTTAGTGATATGTTAAGATATACATGTGATAAATGTACATGCTTATCACTGCCACATATATTGTTATATATAACTCATGCATGTTATATATATATAACATGCCTCAAACATGTTAATGAAAATTTAGCTCTTAATTTTTTTTCTGTGTTTGTGAAATTTAAAAAAAAATGTTTGAGTTATTTTAAATTCATGGTAATGATTAGTTTCTTCTGTAAAAACTTTTTAAAATTCATTAATTTTAATTTTTTTTCTATTGAAAAACCTATATTTATCTTGATTTTACATATAATTTTACTTAAATAAATGCGATTATAAAATAACTCTATCTGCAAAGTCTACATAATCCTTTAATCACAATAAAATTTATTTTTAATTCCGATTCTTTAAATTGTTTAAAATTGTATAGCTTTTTAGAACATTAATTATTAAATTACTTTCTTTGTTAATGATAAGAAACCCAATTTTTTATTGACCATGTAAACTTTTAAATGGGTAATAAGCCTTTAATTGCAAACTGATATCACTGTATTTAAAATTTAAATTACTTCATTGCATTTATATTTCAAATGCCATTATTTCTCTTATGAATTAAATATTTTTTTTCTAAAATAATGTCAAAGTAAGGTATCAATTTTTATTTGTTTGATCCATTTACCAATATGTGAATTCGATACTTTTCCTTATGTTTCATTTGTAATTGTGACTTTTTGTAAATACTCTATGTTTTATGTGAATGTGAAATGTTAATGTGTAACACATTTAATAATATTTTACCCTTAATGCAATTTTTACAAATAAAGCTTTTAAACTGAATTTGTACATTCTTATTTTTTAAGTCATATTCGAGAGCTTCTTTGCATATGCCTAGTTTTTAATCATTCAAAAAATACTCAAAACTGATGTTTCTAATATATTAACGTTAAAGCTGCCCAAGACGAAATTCTTGATGGTCCCATAAAAACATTTTGATGGTTTACGTTTCGTTCAGTGCGATTTATGGTGGCTCACAATCATTTGATGGTCACCCTCATCCAGCACTTTCCATTATGCGTTGATGGTTTTTGATATGCCAACAAGCTTCCATCATTCCATGATGGCAAATACTACCTTAATACTATGATGGTTAATCATCAAGAGAAGTTTGATTCTCATGAACCAAGAATTCATGATGGTTCCAACTATACATTTTCATGACAGTTTAATGGGAATTTTTGTGGAGTATACCTTCAAAGCAATTTGTTTTTTTTTGTTTTTTTTTATTTTGGACCATCATAAATTAGTCCGAATTTCTACATTGGGATGATGGCTGTTCATGGTCGTTCTAGCATTTGATTTCTAAGATACCATGATGGAAATTCGTCGTGATCTTTAATGGTACAACAATGCATTTCCATGATGGTTTAATAAAAATTCTTGCTGATTCAGCAATAATATACCATCAAAACAATATTTTTATGTTGGCCCATGAAAAATCAGTCCGAATTTTTACACTGGGATGATGGTGGCTCATGATTGTTCCAACATTTGATTTCTAAGAAACTATGATGGGAATTTCTGATGGTTTAACATAAACAAACCACCAAAACAAATTGCTATTCTTATGTTGGGCTAACATAAATCAGTCCAAATTCCTACATTGGGGTGATGGTTACTTATCAAAAAATATAATGGTTCATGATGGAATTACCATCAAGATTATGTTGGTCCATCAATGAAGAAAACCATCAAATATTTTGACTTGGGTTGAGAAACTCTTACTATAGCAATCTAAGCTTATTGCAATCAGCCATTGGAGATCGAAGCCAAGCTCTTCGCAACTACAGTTCAGTGCCTTAGCCACTCAGCCATCATGACTTCTTACAATGTTACCAAGTGATGTTTTTTGCCACTTTAGAAATCACGAGGCTAAGTTAATCTTTAATAGTTCATATTCGAAAAGAAAAAGATTATTGATTTTTATGCGTGTGTATTTGTAAAATACGAGTATCAAGTCATAAGCGAAAACAACAAAACAAAATTTAACAGTTGAGGTGCGTTGAAAGAAAAAAGGCTTCTTCAGATTACGCAATTTCAAAGATAAAGTGGAGCAAGTTGTTTGAATTTATTGCATTTCTACTGAGAGGTTGCTTAAATGTATATATCTACAATTTTTATGTTCTTAAGCAACTGTCACCACAACATCCAAAAAAAAAATTTTTAAAAATCTCAAGCCGCACAACCACAGCAACTTGACAACTTCATTACAGTAACTTGATTTTTTGTCAATCTATTGGTACTCCATCCTGTTACTGATAATACAGACAAAAGGAACAAGTTATCTGTAAAGAACTCAACAAGCAGTTCTGAGAATCAACGAGCAAAGTAGGTAGGAAAAACTACTTAAAATCAGCTACGAAATATATTGTAGTACATTTCATAAGCAAACTTGAGGCAAGAAGTATTACTGGAATTACCTAACTGATATAAATTGAACTGCGTTGGTAATTTCTGGTGTTAGTTAGTAATCGGAGAAGTCTCAGAGGTTAAAAAAATGTGTTTGACTTATTAAATTATTTTAGTACACGTAGCAGTAACATACATTTTTAATATAAATAAATTCAATAATTCTAAAAATGAAGAGCAATAAAACATAACACAGCTTTAAACATGTTCAATTTATTGTACTTTGCGTTAATTTTACATGCATATAACAAGTTTTAACTTCCTATAGTTTAAGAGAGTTTTCAGTCGGGTGATATCTAGTTTTTAGTCACACCGTTGAAAAGTATATACAGTCGGGAAATATCATAGTCTGATATTGTCACAGTCAGTAAATGTCACAGTCGCAAAAAGTCACAGTCGAAGATTGCGTTCATTTAGAATCACCAAGTCAAGAAATGGATTCTTTTGGAGTCATAAAATTCCGAGTTATGTCTAGTTTAGGAGTCATCTTGTTGGGAAATTTAAGAAATGGATACTTTTGGAGTCATAAAATTCCGAGTTATGTCTAGCTTAGGAGTCACCTTGTTGGGAAATTTAATAGTCGCACATTTGTGCATTGTCTCTATTAAGTTTCTCACAATTGGACAATGTAGTCTTAGTCGAGAGTCAGAGATTCCGGTTACTTTATCCACCTTTGAAGTCACACAGTCGGTAAACGTTGTCACAGTTGAGAAAAGTCACGCAATCAGCAAATGTGTATTTGAAAGAGTCACAAACTGCCAGGAAATGCGTGCTTTTATAGTCACATATTCGGAAATTTTTTGTCTAGTTTAGGAGGTCCTGAATCAGGAAATACTTCGATTTTGAGTTACGTACTCGGGTAATATCACGGTCGGGAATTGTCACAGTCAGGAATTGTCGTAGTCGGGAATTGTCGTTGTCGGGAAATGTCATAGTCGAGAATTGTCCCAGTCGGGAAGTGTCTCAGTCAGGAAAAGTCCTATACTCAGGAATTACATACTTTCGGAATCACAAAGTCAGGAAATGGATACGTTTGGAGTCACAAAATCGAGAAATTTGGTTTAGATCGGTAGTCTTGAGTTGGGTAATGTCTAGTTTTGGGTTACTTATTACTTCCGTATGAAACACCCAGTAAATAGGCGCCTCACGAAATAACGGAAATTTCTCTCTTTCTTTTTGGCCTTTTCTCGTTTCTCAGCAAAATCTGGATTTTTTGCCAATTTTTCCTCCAGAATTTTTGTTAAACGAGAAACATCTCCACAACTGTAAGAAATAAAATACATTTTGTTAAACAATTTAAAAAAAGCTATTTATGTAATTTGCATCAGACATGTAATTTACATCAATCATTATATTATTATTTCTCAATCATGCAATTAACATATTTTCAACATATATTGCTAAAAAAAGAATTTTATTTATAAATGAGGTAACTATTGAGCTTGACAAGGAATTTGTAGAAAGAACGTTGCATTATTTCTAATAATAACAAAAATCAAAAGATTTTAATCAAATCTTGAACTTATTCTTAATCATTCAAGTATCTTACTCTAATCATAAAATTTTTTAATGTTACACTCACAGAGCATTTTATTTTATTATTCAAAGCTTTTGCTTGTATTACCAGTTTATTCTACTTTTCTTGTTTAAAATGAATACATGGAATTAAATAAATAAATTATAAAATATACTTCTCAAGCACATAGAAAAGTATATTAGTGATTTAAATTCAGATCAAAAGAAATGCACTTATTTAAATACGATCTATAGTAATTAATATATACCTTTTTAATCCAACAACAATATCTAGTGATTCCGTTACTTTATTAGCCTTGGCCAATAGTTTCCTTTCCCTCGAATCAATCTCGAAGTAATAAAGGTCACATCTGTCACTACTAAGATTAGAGAAAAAAATTAGTAAAATTATATAATATTACATTTTATGCGATTTTAGCTAAAAAATAAGAAATAAAAACTTTAACACCTTATTAACTTTATATTTGAAGATCAGATTTTCATGAAGGCAAAGATTTGTGTGACTTTCCTCAAATGTGTTAAAGTACCTGTGCAGGCATTGATTATAAAATCATGAATCAGATGTTAAAATGTTTATTAACATGCATTTCTTGCGGCGAAATAGGAACCTTTATTTTTATAAGAGGGAATGTGACAATTTTAGACAGTTTATTCAAAAGTTATTATATGCAAAATATTATTCTTTGCAATCAATTATTATTTTTTTAAAAACTCAAATGGTTGAAGCTTTTTTTTAAAGCAAATTTTAAGCCAAATTTTATCTATGAAATGCTGAAAGACAACACACAAAAATTGAAAGAATTAATTGCACACCTCTTGAAAAATAAAAATTTAAAAACGTGGACTCTTTGAGATAGCAAAATTTGCAAGAAGTAAAACTAACTTTAACGTGCAAAAGCTCTCAACCGCTCTTTTGATTAAAACAAAACTACTCTATTTAGACCAAGTTTTTCAGATTGTGGTTACAATCCCTATTTTGAATAACAATGCTGATAAATTGATGATACATTTTCTTATTAAAAATATATTTACATTGAAAGGAATTGCATTCAATAAATAAATAAAACGTATGAGAATTTCTGGAAAGAAAGAATGGCTTGCGCAAAGCTAAATAAGTGCAGAAAATCGAGTTTTACATTTTGGATTAAAAGTACTATTTACCAAAAAACTCGTGAAAAGGGATGCTGAAAATATCCATTCTATTTGAGGATGAATGAAATAGAGAATGTATGTTATTAGTTTATGGAAGAAAATAATTTCAAAAATTTAAATAAACAGTTTCGGACAGCAAAAACTAAAATCTGATTTTAATTACCCTTCCACAGCAACAATCTCTTGATCAACAATCACATGTGACTCTCTCGGCTGAATATCAGCCTGCCATTCCTCACTTTTTTCGCTAAAAAAAAAAAAAAATGAAATTAGTGCATGGAATAATAACCACAAGATTAACAAATGCCTTCCTTGTTAAAATGCGTTTCTCAAATTTGTGAAAAAATGTGATAGAATAGCTCCAAGGAATATCTAATTGAAATTGAAAACTGTATGTATAGTGACATGTTCAAGCATGTTCAAAACTCTTAGAACCCATCTGCATTTGCAAATAAACATGGCGGTTAAATAGAAAAGTGTTGATTACCAATCTAAAGAAAATTTTTACTCATGAAATAAATTTTGAATGCAGGTAAGTGCAGTAAACCTTTATCAAATTAGATTTTTTTCTTCGATTATTTAATCGTTATCAACTAATAAATTTTAAATTTTGTCCCATGTGATGAGGATGTGACATTTTATTATGAAGCATCAAAATAAATATACACACTGTTTCAATTTTGAGTATGATATTATACCCAATATTTTGAATACGTGCTTTTTACAATTCGACTATATTTTTTTCGGAGTAATTTTGAGAAATTCTTTTTTACAGTATTTATTGAAATATTTACTTATCAAAAAGTAAAAGTGTTATTATTTTTTTAACCATGTTCAGGCTTCGTACGTTTGTGCTGCATATTAATATTTTGTAATTCATCTAGATCAGATTAGAACAAATTCATTTAGGTTGTATTTTTTAAATAAATTCTAAATATATAATTTCTATTCATTTCGTTACGAAAGTATACTTGTAAAAAAAGTAGCATTAATTGAAAATTACAAAGTGTATAAAACTTTGTCTAAAATACTTAATCTCAATAATATTCAAACTATTTAAGTACCTATCCACTATAGCAACATTTTCATCTGATAAAGATGACTCTTTTGGCTCTATTTCAGCCCTCAACTCTACCAAGTCATCCCTAAAGATAAAAAATAAAATTACCATATTACATAGTTAAAACGTCAAGCTTAACATATAATAGCATGCATTTTATAAATAAGAATTAAATATCACCTTTATGAGTGTTGTAAAATTTACTTTAAATTATTAAACTCTGACTATCTTAAATTATTTCAATTTGCATTTCTTGAAAGGAATTCTACACAATCATTTTCTAAATTTTCCACGAAGAAAATCAGCATTCAAAAGTAGCAACATAAATACTATTTAATATATCATATAGAAAGTTGCTAAATATTTAAAATCTCACTAACGATAATTAATGCAATAATAATGAAGTAAAAACTAAATAGATTACCCATCCAAAATTTCAACTTCCTCATCATCAGTTGTGGATGACTCAGAATGCTCTATTTCAGCACTCAGCTCTTCCATATCATCGCTAAAGGTAAAATATGAAATTATCACATTATAGTGTTGCACTTCAATTTCGAGACATGATTTTGTTTAACACATTTAATAGTAAAAATTTTGAATATTTAATGTAGCTTACAATACAAATATTATGATCTCTTAAATATAATAACTCTATATATAGTACCTATCATCAGTGTCATCCTCATCAGAAGTCAAATTTGACTCCTCACAAACCATCTCACCATCAACCTCCAGCATTTCGTAGCTGAAAAAAGAAGGAAAATAATATATTTATGGATTAGATATTTATAGATTAGATATTTATAGATTAGATATTTATAGATTAGATATTCATAGATCAGATACTTATAGACAGAATATTTAACTATCTCAAGATGATCATCTTTCATCAGTTTCTTGCTCAACTCATATTTAAGCCATTATAAAGACCAGTTTAATGTAAAGTTTAAGTTAATATTAATGAAATAAATTTTGTTAAAAACAACTCTTATCTTATTTTTCACTCTCATATTAACATATTATATAAATATTCACATTTTATATTTTCTTTCCATATTAGATGTTCTGAGTACAAAATCCAATGTAATATTTTTTCCAATAATTATATTTAATCTAAATTATTTAAATACGACAGTTCCTTTGCACTTCTTGCAAAATATATTTTTTTCTCTATTTATTTGTTTTTTATTTATTTATTTGTTTTTTATTTATTTATTTGCTTTTATTTATTTATTTGTTTTTTATTGATTTATTTGCTTTTCATTTATTTACTCCTATGTTTCTTTATTTAATTATGTCTTAAACGTTTAAAAATTACAATTTTCCCCCCAAAAGAAATTACAGTGTTTCTCAATCTAAATCAAATACTTACCCATCTGTTTCAGATGAACTACTGCTGGTGTCCTCTGCTAGAAATCCAGGCGCTAAAAATAGATTAATAATTAAATTTTAGTTAAGCTCATTTCTGACTAAATTTAAATTTGGGTAACAAGCGTTTTTCAAGATTATTAAACATATAATAACTGGATAATCAACCACAGACTGAATAATTGTAACTAAAGTTTCAAACGCAAATGGAATAATAGTAACTGAATAACCTAGCTATTTTTATAAAAAAACTATTTACTATAGTTTTTAACTTATTATTTATTTATATTATAGTTATTTATAATATTATAGTATAGTTTGAGAATGAAACACATAACAAAACGTAGTAATTTATATGAATTTATTCAAAAGTAAAGAAACTTTTTTATGAAAGCACATACAACAACATTTTCTTTCTAAACATCATATTGATGACTTTAGTTTTGTCTTAAAACTTCGGTTCACCAAAAAAAATTCTTTATTTAATGTATAATAATTTAAATGCGTTGCGAATAAACAATTTAGAAATACTAGTATTATTTTATTTTCGGGGCCTCAAAAATATCGCCTTACTATTATTAATACCGATTATGCTTAATTAATGACTAAGTAAATACTTAGATTGTTATGATAGGTTCGTATTAATCTAACATAGAAACATATTATAGATAGTGTGGAAACCGGCTTTTATGGCACTCGAAACGGTATAATAACGAAGCATTCTTCAGTTTAAAAAGAAATACAATTTACATAAATTAAAATATTTTCTCACACAAAACAATATAATCATCTTCTCTATATTCAACGAATGTGAACTATTTCCAACAGGACTTAAATTGATCCTTTTCCTGATACTTATAAAAATATATTTCAAATTACAAAAACGCAAAATATACAATTTTTATACTTACGAAAAGGTCTAGGATGTTCCCTTAACCCTTTTTTTCCAGTTGTTTAACAAAGCAAAAAGATAAAGTTCACTCATTTTGGGAATTAGCAAGAAAATTATCAAATAAACGCTAATCACTTACATGAGTTCAAATACGAATGAGAAATAAAGTATTTTTAATACTTTGTTGCTTTGGTTAAACAAAATCCTTTTTTTAGTAACAATGCTTCAATAAGAGCTATTATAACAATACATCTTAATATAATTTCAAAGCCAGTGTTCTAATGAATAGTTGTAAATATTTTAAATGCTTAGTTATTTATATAGTACAAAAAAATCGAAGTCACAACAATAAATAAACGAGAATCGAAAGAGAAGTTTAGAAGGTGGTGCATTATTATTTACATTTTTATCGTTTAAATAATTCAACTGACACTGATTAAATGTATCTTTTAGAGTGTAATGTTAGCCATATGAGCCATAAATCAGATGTCTTAAACGTAAAAGGAAGCAGGGTCTCTAGACGCAGACATTCAAAACAAATTTAACTTTACAGTTATTATTGAAAATGCAAAATTAAGGGGAAAAACATGCTTTGTTCAATTTATCTAAACTTGCAATGGTTTAGATAATTTTGAGAATACATAATATAAATTTGAATACATGAAAGTCAAATGTACATAAAGCAAATTTATATGTTGAAAATACAAATATAAATTCAAATTATAATGCTTGAAATATTTAATTTCATTTACCTAAATGTAAGTATAATCTTCCCCAGAGAAGCGTTATCATAATTCTACAGATACTGAAATGTGGTGGAATTGTTGGTAAGGTCAATTTGACTACGCTAAATTTGCATTGAGTCTGTAATTTTGTTTCGGTAAAATTCCTTGTAATTTAAGCACAAAATAAAAGTAACTACTGAGTAAATTCAAATGAGAATTGGTACAGAGTAAAATAGCCATGGCTCTTTAAACCACAGTGTGAATGAGTGCTATAATTAATTTTTGTTCATGTCATCACTTTTGCAAATGAAAAAAACTATGCGATATTCAAATTTACAAAAAATTGAGATTGGGACAAGTTATGGTTTGAGTACTCAAAATTTATAATTTTTATGGCAAATAGATGAAGAATTAACTATGGAAACAAATTATCTCATCAAGGTACTGGAAGGGAAAAAAACTTAAAATACACATAAATAAACTCTAGAAAATTAATAGTGTGCCTCATATTTGCAAGCACCAAATAGGCTTAATATTAGAGACCATTATTATTCAGTAAGTGATTATAAACACTAAGGATTGAGAAAAATGTGCCTCAAGTAATCCCTGAGATTATTACTTTCGAGGTAATTTTTCAATCTTAAATTTTACAAAAATATTTTAAAATGTGTGATGCGTTTGTTAGAATACATACCGCAACACTTCGCAATAGCATATTACACGTTATTGTTTTTAGATTGTAATGTAGGAAAAAATATGTAACTGAAATTAATTACCATGCATAATTTTTAAAAAAAATCTTGAAATTTTAAAACTTAGCATCTGTTTTTTTTTATTTATTAATTTGTTTATTTATTTATTTTTTTTGAAAAACTGAAGACTTTCGGAAATAATTTAAAATGCTTGATGTTATTTCTCGAAGTCAGGAAAATTACAATAAGTTTCTTTTATTTTAATTATATTTCAAAGAAAGTGAAAAATAGATTAAAGTTCTTTTTTGTTGTTGTTGACATGACATATTTAACTTCGCTTTAAGGAATATACAGGGCTGGAAAATTGTATTCCGGGACGAAACTGAGCCATGTAAATTTATATTTGCATGACTATCCTGACAGGGAAATATTCATCAGACGTACTTTAAAATACCGATTAAGCACCTTTCGAGGTTTTTGCTAAAATACCCCATTGTATGAAAAGATATATTTAAACTGGACTAAAATAACAACATGATTCTACTTTTTAATTTTGGTGGAAGCAGGCATAAAAATAATTTAAATGTAAAAAAGTAAAAAAATTAGGTTTTTTAATGCCTTATTAAAAACAAAATTTAACTGAATAATCATATCCTTTGTTTTTTATTTAAATGTTGTTTCTAATGTAATGTTTCTATTCTTTTTCATAAAAGTTGTTTTTATCTAGTAAGAATTTTTTTTCCCTCTTACAAAGAAAAGGTAGGGAACTTATTAGAAAATGTAATCTTTGGATATTTTTTTTTTCTTTTAATCATATTATTTAGATGTCCAATAAATTCCTGTGTCTGATTCCTGTGTCTGATTCCAGTCGTTTTAAATAGATTACCTAACACAAATTAACTTTGCAGTGACTACTTTTGGATACATCGTCAAAGTATTAAAGAAAATGCAATCCAAGCCAGATCCAAATGTTTCTAAATGCAAATACAGCTGAAAATACCCTTAAATTACAAATATTATTTGTTTTTAAAGAAACACAGTTGTATTAAGGAATCTGAGGGATATTCCTGTAAACACTAATTTTTGGTGTCTTTTTTTTAAAAAACAAAAATTTGAAATTTTACGCCGGAAAATATTCTTGAAAAAGAAAGAAAAAAAACGTCGTTTTTGGCGAAAAGTGGTTGGACTAGATAACTAGGTGATAGTTATTATAATTAAATAATATAAAATGTCTCTATTAGCTGGTAAACTTTTTATAACTTTATAACTTTTATAACTTTGTTTTTTATTAAATAAATCATAATATGTTTTCCCTGTAAGACAAATAACATTGTTTCTGCAATGAAACATTTCTGATAAAATTACGGTACAAAGTATTTGCATTTTTGGTGCAATATCCTTAAAACGCATGTTACCATAAAATATTATGCCGTGCTTGTTACTGTAATAATGATTAAATTTGAATGATTCAGTGACTTTACGGTAATAATTACTGCAAAAATATTTCGTTTCCGGTAAAAATGGATTTTATGGTATAACGTATCGTCATTCAGGTTGCACATAATGCTTTTGATGCACCCAAAGTGCCGGCAACTTATACAGTAATTTGATCTGGAATGATTTACAGTGCTGTGCAACTTGTTGTTGCAATCATTAAAACCTTTATGAAAATGCATAATCCAATTAATTTTGTAATGAAGAAAAAATATGTTAAAGCTTTAAAATATTTTTTTCATTCTTATGAATATAAAATAATTTTAAAAAAATTTCGATTTTGGGAACATACATATATATATTAAAAGACAATAATGCACTTTGTATTCCTTCAAATAATAGCAGTTAGTTCATAATTTTCTTTCCTATTTTTATTTGATATTTTTCATTTTATTTTAATACTTCCGTTTGCAATTTGCGGGAGAATTCTCATATTTTAATTGAATTCAGTTTCAAAGATTTTCAAGCAAGATTAAGTTAAAACTTTATTTATGCAATGAAATTACGAATCGCAAAGCAATATAGACATCTAATATTGTATATCACCACCTCTGGCTAATTTTAGAATGGTTCTAATCCAGATTTGATCATATTTTGAAATCAATTATTTACTTAAAAATCTACAAAATTAAAAGTTTTCATGCTTACGATAAGGCCTTGGATTTCTTTTCAACTCTTTTTGCCAGTGATTAAGCACAGCAAAACGAAATAGCTCACTCATTTTCACAAATTATAAGTCACTTGTCAAAAAAGACGTTATTCACTTATAAAAGCTCAAATAAGAATGAGGAATTATTGTTTTCTGTTATATTGTTGGTGCAATTAACAATGGTCATTTTCATCAACAGTGTTTAAGAAGAACCATTAAAACAATGTACAAATGTATAATTTTTTTTTAACTATATTCAGCATTGTTGTAACTGTTCCCATATTTGATTGTTTTAAATTACTGTAAAGCAAAGAAAGAAAAAACACAACAATAACTGGAAATTTCAAAACATGAATTTAATATTTTGTGAGAATTCAAACAAAATTATATGTTTATAGTATGAAAATTCTTAAAATGTATTACTTTTTTACTAAAATTGTAGATGAAATATATTGTCACTAAGTTGAAATTGTTAATATCAAGCAAAATAAGAATTATTTGTTTCTTATATGAGGATTTTTAACTTTTCATAATGAGAAAAAAATCTATTTCAAAAATAATTTTAAGCTTCTAATGTATGATATAATTATTTCTGTTTACAAAAAAAACCCCGATTATTTAGTGATAAACACCAATAAAGTTTAAGGTGTTATTTATTTGATTTCATTTATTTGATCATTTATTTGATTTTTTTTTTGTTTTGGATAATGATTATCGAAAATTGTGCATTATAAATTACAATTTTCATTGCTTACACATTTAGAAAAAATACAAAACTGAAAATTTGAAGTGAAGATATTTAATTTTTGACCCATGGTCAACTAGTGGCCTACCATATTATTTTAATTAGTTTATAACAATTTTGAAACGATTGATTAAAAATGACTGCAGAGACTGTATTTTAGATAAGGATTTTAGGAACAAATGATTATTTTTTAAAAATTACTTTTTTAGTATTTCTAATAAAGAACCGACGCAATATATTTTGAAACGATTACGACAGTCGAACTTCGCAAAAAGATAACTTTTGAAAATTAAATTAGTTAGCAGAATAATTTTTTGGTACTTAATTAATTGAGAAAATAATATAGCACTATTAAATTTACTAAATATAGAAGGCTTCTGTATTAAAATTAAATACAGGAGCTAAATATTTTTAGTTATTGAATAGGCATGTGTGTTTATATAAATATCAATTTTATGGGAATAACTAAAGATGCATAAATATTTTACGATAGGTTTAATATTGTGTGGTGCCTATTTTTCTAATAAAATATTTAGTGCAAAATAAAACACAAATAGCTAAATTTTATACACCGAAGAGCTATTACATTATGACCACCCTCCATCTATAACAATGGGCTTGCCCAAGTTTTCATGGTTTCTCGCCCAGGAACAATGTTTTCATGGGGCACATTAGGACCTATAATCCTCATAGAACAATCCCTGACGTCTGTAAGCTACTTGAACATAGTTGCAGACTAGGTTCACCCATTCATGGTAACAGTTTTTCCTGCGGGGGATGGTGCTTACCAACAGGATAACGCACCATAAGTGGGCATCGTAAGCGTGTCATATAGGTCGAATCGTCAAGGAACATTCCAGTGACTTTCAAGTCATGTTTTGGCCCCCAAATTCATCTGACCTTAATCCAATAGAGCATTTGTGGTCCTACTTGGAAAATCAAATTCGTGCTGCCATGCTACCCCCTCGCAATGTGAGGGAATTGCAGGACCAGTTAGTGAACGCTTGGTACTAGATACCTCAGACTACCTATCAGCACTTTGTGGAATCAATGCCACGACGGGTGCTAGCAGTTTTGAGGACTAAAGGTGGTCCTGCATGCTATTAGCAGGGTGGTCATAATGTAATGGCTCTTCGGTGTATGGCAAAAAATTCGTTTCATTCGTTTGATTTGGTCTGGTATAATCAATCTGTAATACAAATATATGTTTTATCTTTGTTGCTAAACTACATACATTTCTTTTTCCATTCATACATTAAGAATATTCATACATTAAGAATTTATTTTCATTCGTTTGATTTGGTCTGGTATATTCAATCTGGTCTATAAATATGTGTTTTATCTTTGTTGCTAAACTACATACATTTCTTTTTCCATTCATACATTAAGAATATTCATACATTAAGAATTTACTTTCATTCGTTTGATTTGGTCTGGTATATTCAATCTGGTATATAAATATGTGTTTTATCTTCGTTGCAAAACTACATATATTTCTCTTTCCATTCATACATTAGGAAAGTTTATACATTAAGAATTTATTTTCATTCGTTTGATTTGGTCTGGTATATTCAATCTGGTATATAAATATGTGTTTTATCTTTGTTGCTGAACTACATATATTTCTCTTTCCATTCACACATTAAGAATATTTTGTACATTTCCTTTACAGTCAAGAATAATCTAATTAAAGAAGTTTTGTTTGGTAATTAAAATTTCAGGGCATGAAGTACTTTTCTTCTTCAATCAAATAGTAAAGCATTTTTTACATTCTAAACTTGGGTCTGTAAATATTTTTTTTTTAAATTTCAACTAATAAAATATTTTTCATCAACAATTAAAAATTTAGTTAATAAAGCCATTTTTCAAGGCAGAAAGTTTTTTCTTGATAAAATTCAAAATTAAATATTAAAAAAAGTTACACAATTTAGCAAAATATATTCACGTTTTAAAGAAATAATTAATTTAATTTAACAGACTTATTTTTGTGCTCATATTTGTGTACTTAATGAAATATATATTTTCTTAGCCATCCTTTATCTAAATAGATCGTGGTTTTAAGTATTTCCTGGAAAAAATTGTCTACAAAATTATGATAACTATTCACATTTAACTATACTTCTCTTCATATTTGATGCATTAGTCGAATATAAAATATTTCGATGATTCCATTCTGTTCGGATTACGATTCTATTCAGAATCGTGATTCTAGCGGACTGAAAACGAATGAGAAAAAGTATTCTATTAAAGTAAATGATTGCGCTAAATACATTATCGTTTAAATAAAAAATTTAATGAAATTAAGAGACATATATTTTGTATGATTAAATTATTATTTATTTCCTTTTTAAACCATCCTCTATCTTTATAGATAGTGGTTCTAACAATTGTTTTGAAAAAATATTGACACAAGAAATACGCATATTTAATCATAATGATCTTGATTTTTGTTGGAATATTCGAAAATAAAATATTTAATTTCCTTCTTTATTTATAAGTGTACATAAAATTTAACGATTCTATCCATTATCCTAGATTAAATAAACATTTAATAGTCGACCATTTTCTTTTAAGAAATAAATTAAATTTAGTCTTGAAATTTTGTAAAACATGCAAGCTAGTTCTATTAGACAAAAAAATTTATACTTAAAATAAAAATAATCAAAAACTTCATAACTTCTGACAGAAATAAGTTAAAAACTGTCGCTTTAAGGATATGTAAAATTAATAACAAAGTGGAATAAAATCAATAAAAGCTCTTACTTTCAAAATCCTGATATGCCGCATAAAAAGTACTTTACGCAACGTTTTTTTAAACACTGAAAAAAGTTTCTCAACAAATTGCGGTAAAAAGAACTGCCCCCCTGGGCGCATCAACTGTAAAATGCACTTTACCGTTAAATCCTTTTTTACAGTAAAATTTTGTACCATGCATTTTATAGTAATATTTAATTATGGTGATTCAGTTGTTTAATAATAAATATTTCTATTAAAGTTACGGTACATTAAATTTTTAGTGTTAGTAATAAACTAACACCTTGGGTGCCGTCAATTTTTTATTATAATTTAATCCAGATTTTTTTTACTAATGCACGGGGGACAAGTTATGAATATTTAATTTATAACCTTTTTGTTTCGATTCATACATGTATTATATATCAAAACATGCTATTTTTTTACTGAAACATAAAAACATGTGTTTTTAATTGATCAGGGAAGACTTAAAAATGGTCAAAATACCTTAAAAATGATTTTTTCTTTAAGTTCATGACTCAAAAATTTCAATTTCATTTTTTTCTCAAATTTTAATTGCTCTGCATTGTTTATAAATAGAGAATTTAGGAAATGGACTAAGTAAAAGCTAAGACGTAACATTAATTTTAAAATAATTAGCAGTTAATATCACAACGCATTTGGCAAAAAAGAAAATAATATAAATGCTTTTCTAAGTACCACTAATACACAATTTTTTTTCTCAATTATGAAATATAAATACAAAACACTCCGTATTGAACTTAACGGAAAAATTAAATTATAAGGGGTAATTATTTTCAATAATCATCGCCTTTTGCACTTTTTACTTAAAAACAAACAGAAAAAATATATAAAATTACGAAAATTATAAATGCATGAAAGTATTGAAATAAATTTTTTTATAAAATTAATGAATAAAAGTGAAAAATATTTTTAGATTGTGTTGCACAATTAATAATAAATAATATGAACGAGAAGAAGGAAAAAAGAATTTAATAAAAAAATTTTTGTAGAAAATTGAGAAATTTTGGAAAAAAATACATAAAATAAAATAAAAAGACATTTTAGGATACTAATGGAATGATAAGTTAGCATAATAAATTCATGTGATAGTTAATAATTTTTAGATACTTTGCATTGATTTATTGAATGAAAGTAAAAATAACTTTTAGATAGATTTACATGATTTATGGTAAATAGTATGTAGCAGAAGATAAAGAGATACTATTTTTTTTTAATTCTTAGGGAAAATCGGGAAAAAATATATAAATTATTTATTTATATTTTTTTTATTTTTTATTCCACGTGAAATGAGAAATTTCAATAAAATCCCATCTACACGAAAATAATAATTCTAGTAAAAAACCATTCATTTCTGGTGAAAAAAACATAAATCTGATCATTAAAGCCAAAATTAACGATATTTAATCCATTAATTCGATATTTTTTTCAAAGATATGGTAACGGTTTACGGTAATTCTGGTTTTCAAAATTATAGATCTTATCACCACACTATTTGAAAATAATACAAAATTCAAAAGTAAATTTTACCAAATAAATAATAATAAAATATAATAGCGTTTTATAATTTAATTCGTACTACGGTAATTCTGGTTTTCAAAATTATAGATCTTATCACCACACTATTTGAAAATAATACAAAATTCAAAAGTAAATTTTGCCAAATAAATAATAATAAAATATAATAGCGTTTTATAATTTAATTCGTACTTAAAGTTATAATTTTATTATACATTACAAAACCATATTTTTTTGTTAATTTTACAGAAATCATTACCAAAGTTGCTTCAATAAAAATGACTGAGCATTTTGGTGATACCATTTAGCAAGAAACACAGTAAATTTGAAAATATTCTGATAGTTTTGACCATACATTTTTCTCAAAATACGTTCAAAAAATTTCAAACTTTTAACTCTAAAAATATATTGTATTTGAAATCATTAAGATGAAATTTCAAATCATAACATTTAAACCAAACCTAGACATACTTACTTTTCTGATATCAGAAAAAAATTGTAAATATCGGTATACTGTGTATATTTTCATTGCTGCAAAAAGTTGTATTAAAGAAATATTTCCCAGATGCAGCATAACAGCATCGGCGAGCAGATTTACATCAAGTTTCATTCTCACTTCAAAAACAGATATTTCAAGTTGTATATTCCCTCGAAAAGTCTGGCAATATCGAAAGATGAGAAAGCGAAAAAATATCAAGCTTTCACGAAGAAAGAATTTACTTTGGAAATTTTTTTTTCCTTGACAGAGCCAATTTCTTAGGCGAAATATATTTTTTTCCTATTTCATATTTTTTTTGCCAATACGAGATAGAAGACACGTTCCTGTCGATTCTATGCAGCGTATAAAAAGAGAAACGCTGTCGAAACACTTTAACAGATGGTAAAGGGAAAAATCTCTCTCTTGGTAGGGAAAAAAAAAATCCTCAGTGCCCGGCGAATCCCGACGGCCACCAGCTGTTGCCAGAAAAGGAAGAAAAAAATCTTATCTCATTTGTTTCTAATAAATTTGGTTCGATGTTGATGTAAGCGAATAAAAAACGTATCGGATAGTCAGAGTTAAGGGGCTAGTCTAGTCAGGTACAGCTGGAAATAGGTGATTTTCCAAGAACTTTATATTTTTAGAGGGGAAAAAAAACTCTTTATTTTATGTTTTACGTGCTTTTAAAGAAATTTGTAAATATTTTTGTTTTTTTTTTCTAGTGGCTCTGATGGGTTTTGAAACTGCATCAACAATCGGAAATGCTGCTTTCATGGTTTAATTTATATCGCTATAGCTGTGATGATATAGTCTGCAAATGATGATATTGTATGATGAATCTACAAATGCTCTATATTAACTTAAAATGGTTTTAGAGCATTTCGTTTGTATGAAAGAATATAAACAAAACAATTTTTAATCTATTTTATCTAAAAATAAATAGTGTTGTCAAAAGTATGGTATACAATTTTAACTTATAGACAATTGTCCGAGCGAAAATCACATATCGCAATGCATGCCTGCGTGTTATAATATATAACTTAAATATGCATTTTAGTTTTTGAAGTATACCAACAATGAAAAGATTTTTCTGATTGGAAATCTTTAATTGAAGGTATATTTAACGATATCATTATTGTAGAAGTTACATTTATAATGTGTTATGTTTAAAAAAATTTGATTTTTAGATTTAACAAAAACAGGCTAAATTATTAAGAGCCTGCAATGAATTTTTACATTATACCGTGGTCGCCCAATATTTGCAGACACCTGATTATAAATATCGTACGCACAGTAAAAGAGAACTTGGAACAAATGTACTATTTGGTTTTATTGTGATACAAAGCATAAATTACAGTAATTTAAGAGAAAAATTTAATAACAAAAATCAAAAACATTATAATTAGCAACTGCCGTGATAAAACTTATAGATGAATAACCTGCTTAATTTATTGAAAAAAACAATTACTAATTTAAAAATGAGTCAAATTACTGATTCACAGATTTGCTAATACACCGTTTCCTATATTCCCTTTTTTTCGTTCTTTTTTCCCTTTATTCATTCAATGTAATAAGGTTCATCTATGCCAACGGTTGTCAAAAAAAAAATCGTCAATCTTAAAAAAGAAAGAAAAAAATGAATGAGGATAGTTATAGTATATGTCCTCATTCTCTTTACTGAAATTGGTTTTAAATCTATAAAATCAACACTAATTATTTCATCCATTACAAATTATGACTTAATTAACCTTAATAATTTCCTTCGGCATATTTTTTTTTTCCATTCTTAACCTTAAATATTCTACTTATTGTATCTTACCCCCATACTTAATCTAAATTATTTTGTCGTCATACTTAACCACAATATTTATTTAAATTTTATTTCCATACCTAATCATAATTATTTCCCTTATATATTTTGCTTCTATAAAAGCATTTATTTAATTTTATCATCCTATCCAACCTTCACTATATCTCCATATTTAACTTTAATTAAGTCCTTTGTTTTATTTTACCTCAATCCTTCCTTCCTTCCTCAATGGCACGACAGCCCCGGGTGGGCCCTGGCCTTCTCAATCAACTTCCTCCAGGCCTGTCTCTGCCTGGCAGTTGTCTTCCAGTTTGAGACTTTTAAGACTGAAAAGTCTCTTTCCACGCAGTCGGCCCATCTCAGCTTTGGTCGACCTCTGGGCCTTGATCCGATGGGCTGAGCCGAAAAGATTATGTTTGTCGGACGCTCTCTGTTCATCCGAATGATGTGACCAGCCCATTTAATTCTTTGAATTTTTACGTACTTGACAACTTCAGGCTCTCTATGGGCCCGATAGAGTTGTGAGTTTGAACGTCTGTACCAAGTACCATCAACTTGTTTGCCCCCAAAAATGGATCTTAGGATCCGACGTTCGAAGATTCCCAAGGAATTCTCATCTTTCTGTGTTGTTGTCCAAGTTTCTGAGGCATATGTTAGGATAGGTCTGATCAAGCATTTATAAATTAACAGTTTAGTATCTCTTTTTAGTAGGTTTGAGTTTAAATATTTTTTTAATCCATAGAAACATTTACTTGCACTATTGATTCTTCTTTGTATTTCGGGTGCGATTTTACCTCAATACCTAAGTTTAATAATTTCTTTCTGTATTTTATCATCATACTTCAGTTAACCCTAATTATTCCCTTTATTATATTTAATAATCTGTTGCTTGTTGTTTCTATTACGTAATTATCATGCCAGCAAGCCTGTTTGGGAAACCAAGCGAATTTAAGGCAGAGGGGGCGCTTTTTGCTTTTTAGTGGCGCAATCTATAGTAAGAAAAACCACTTCAGTCTCAAACATATGCCACAACCCATTTAACAAGGCGAATCCGTTCATGCATCCATCCATCCATCTTAACTTTGATCCGAACCAGAGACCGATAAATCTCCAATTCATCACCCCCAGAGGCTTTGATTTCTTATGGCAACTTAGAAGAATTTGTGACCCCAACAAATTTAACGTGCATCATTCACCATTCATAATGCACGTGGATTCTTCGGGCAGCTGGATTCTCACGAACACGAGTCTAACGCCGTGCCAACCAGGCTATCCTGGTCCATATTTTTTTTTATTCAAAAACAATCTTCTGCTCAATTTATTTCAGACTATAAACCTTTGCTTCCCTATTCCAGTAATTTAAAGTCCAAACAGTCCAAGTTATTGCTAATTTTTATTTTAAAATAATTTATAAAATGATCGTGACCCTCGAAAAAAGTCGATATCTGAATCTAAAACTTAGAAATAGTTTTTGAAGTAAGAAGAAAAATTAATTAAGTAATTTACTTGCTTTAAACAACACTAAAAATAAAAAACTTCGTCAAATTATTAAATTTTCCAATCACTTTTAAAGTACTAAAAGACGCTGGCAAAAAGAAAGAGATTTTAAAAAAAAAATGGCGGATGGAGAAAAAAATATGCAATTTCATTAAAGTTTCACAGATAAAAATAAGGCCAGATGTAAAGGTACAAAAAAAGATTATACTTGTTCTCATTACGCGTTCAAACAAGACGTTATTTATTTTCATATCTTTTTTGAAACTCAATTTAAATATCTCTCCCTAAAACATCTTTCCTCAAGACATAGAATCAACTTTTCACGTCGATATCTCTCCAGGCGCGCTCTTTTTCTCAAACATCACGGTAAACACACCTCTTTTAATTCTTCACCCCCTCGGACACAAGTGATTTCAACGAACGGGTGTTGAGTTTGGCGCCTTCTAGCCAACACACCTCCAAAATCGGGAAATCGCCAAGAACCCTTTTTCGGAAAATCCTGGATCCCATCCAAAGGCACCGTTGGTGGCTACCTTCGAAACAAGAGAGTAGATAGGGGAGATATTTTGGCGCTATTACAGTACGATACCGGCGCTTCGTGTTCGAAAAGGTTAAAAGAATTCCGGGAGCAAAAGATGTTGATGAGCGCGCTCAGAACTCATTCTTGGCTGAAATGGGCGACTAAAGAGTGCGCCTAAATTCGTGCTCGGAATACAAAACTTTGCTCTTTCTTATCCTACGCGGATGAGGAGGAAAATTTTATTCTTGTGTTCTAAGTGATATCTTCTTTTTTTTGGCTTTGGTTATTCCGTATTTTTCTCGCCAAGGTGTGTGCCAGGCGAAAGGATATTAAACGAAGTAGTCTACTTTTTTCCGTGTTTACAAGGATAAAAAAAATATATATATATATAAACAATTTCAGTGTCTGACATTGAAGGTTAAATGTTTTCTCGTTGGAAGTCTGGTGCCAGGTATGTTAATGAATGGTGATTTAGGTGTTTCTAAATCAAGTTACTTTTGCACAAGATATAAAATTTCTGAAACACAAATATATCACTCTCCCTCCTCCAACATATCACCGAAATAAAAATTTCGACATTGAATATTCTTTTACTCAATAATTTTTCGAGAAAAACAATCAAGATGCACATAGAATAATATATACTTAAATAAATCAAAAACTTAATGTAAAAAAAATCTTTAATTTGTCAACTACATGTAGATTAAAAAATGTAACATAATTATAGTCACCTTTAATTACTTTGAAACCCGTGATATTTGCAAAAAATAGATACTACGAGTAAGATGTTTCGAGGGCATTGATTAACATATTCAATCAATATAATTTATTAGAATGAAATTGAAATATTATAATTTGCAGTTTTCCGGATCAATCTTCATTTAAATAATAAAACTAAAACTCGTACGGATTATGTAAATGGGACCTGGGATTACTTTATACGTATACTCTACTTATCGAGTTGAAAGTCTTTAAAATTGAAAATGTAAATGCTTGATAATAAGACAGTTTGATAGTTTGTTGTTAGATATCGATGTAAAATTATAGTATCGATACGAGAAGATTATGATGAACTTTGTGTTACTTAAAAAATATGCTTAGAAGAATCAGTTTTTTTTTTAATTAACGAAAAGAATCTGATTGAGTCGTAGTTAATAAATAAAGTGTGTGAGTTATTTTGTTAGCTTAAATTTGAATTACATTCTTTCAAGAACAGAATAAGGAAAAATACTTCAATAGACCAGCGCTAAAAAAAAAATTTAGATCACGTAACTCAAATGAGAATTTCTTGTATGCCGTACTTTAAAATACATCAAATTGTTGAGATCTAAAGTTTCTTTGAATTATTAAACAAGGTTATTAAATAAGAATTTAAAAAATTTAAACTCACCTGGGAGAAAGAAAAATTATTACGTTTCATTCGTAAGAATATTAGTAACAATTATTTTAGCACAAATAAGTATTTTTAAATTTTACAGTACTTGCTATTTGGATTAATATTTAATTACATTAATAATAAAGTAAATATTAGTTGAAAAGATAAAAAAAAGGATTAAAGAATTGAAAAGAGTGCATGTTTTCTCATTCGCTGGGTAATAGCAGTTAAATATCAATAAAAATTGTAATACAAAAAGTAGTAAAAAATAGAATATTTGTTATTATCCCTTAATGACATAACATTATTAATACAAATAATTATCACATTAATATTAACGTAAATATGAATTGGATTGATTTTTAATCATCTAAATTATCTTGAATAAGGAACAAGGGAAATGAAAGATGAATCAAGAAATTTTTGTTTTCTAATTCGTCAAAATTTCAGAAATGACAAAGCTATTAAAAATGACAGTTTGAAAACTAAGCAATTTTAATCATTATTGATGTTAATTTTATATTGATATGTTAAATATTGATAGATTAAATATTGATACATTAAATATTGATATTTTTTAAATATTTTTATACTGATATTCAAAATATTATTTTTAAAACATAAATTACATTAATATTTAATTGCACAATTAAGGATAAAATGGATGCTTAAAAAATATTTATTAATGTTATACAAATTTTTCAGTATAAATAAATGAACAAAGATAAATAGATAATAGAGGCAGATATATTATATAAAGGCAAATATATCATATTTTGTGTAGTATGCTGCGTAATATATTACATTTTGTTAAATTATATTTTTTGTTTCCGAATATTTTATATTACTTCATTCTTATTGTTTAACTTTACTACATTTAATATGAACTACTAAATCAATCGATTTTTTTAATTTATTTTGATCAATTTATACTGATTCCTTTTGATTTAATTATCTAAATTATTCTCATTAATTACTATTACTTCAATCTCAAAAATTTATTTCCCTAAATTGTGATTGATTAATCGTATTATTTTTGATTAAAGTGAAGTAATTTACTCTGGTTAATTTATGTTCATTAGTTCTTGTTAATAAATTTTACTTTGTTATTTTTAATTTGTATCATTTCCTGATATTTCATCCTCATTAATTTATATCCTTTTTTCCGGTTGAATAGTGATAATTTACGGAAGATTAATTTGCATGCCAAGTGATCTGAGTGTGATTAGACTCATTAAATAATCCGCCAGTTCAGTCACTGAATTTTTTTACCTTTTATTCAAAAAAAATAAGCCAACTTATTTCCTTATGAAACACAATGCTTAGAATGCGTCTCTTATATCTATTTGTTCTCATTTTTTCATTGCTGATTTTTGCCGTAAACTGGACTAAGTTTTTGATTGGATATTATCTAGAACTAAAAATAACTATGAACATTTCATACGATGTAAATAAATTGGCTTATTTTAATTAAAAATACGGTTCTTTCTTTTTTGAGTTTTGTTTCTTTTTAAAATGTCTCACTTTTCAAAAATATATTTAGCGCTTTCTTTCGAATTTCAAATTTATGTATAGAAAGGTTTATAAATGAAAGACGAAATGTTTATATAAATGAAAGACTAACTGTTCTAAATGTTTAAATTTTTTTATCATAATAATGTGAAAGAAATTGCTGAAAATATTTTTAAACTTACTTTTCTTGTTAGAAACGTCATTTTCTGTTTAAAAGTAGAAAAAGTTTAACTTCTTGTATTTGATATTTTCATCATTATATTGAACTTGAAATGTTTCTGTCTTTAATTAGGAAAAAAACTCTTTTTTATTGCTGTACACTGTAACAAATTCTTAACCAAATTATGGTATAAAGTACCAGCACTTAGAGCGCATATTAGACATTTTACCCAAAAATTCATTCGTACCATGAAATATTGTACCGTGATTTTTTAAGTAATAATTAGAGGAATTCAGTGATTTGGTAATTATTACTCTAAAAAATACGGTATTTCAGACCTTACTAATCAGATTTTTTCCTTTTTTCACAATATATTACCAGAAAATTGAATTTTACGGTAAAAGACATCAGTACCCTGAGTACCTTTACTTTTTACAGTAATTTGATTCGGAATTTCTTAGAGTGCATGTGAGTATACTGAAAACACTCTTATAATGAAAAAAACCATTTCATGTTTTTTTTAACTTTATCTAGATAGACATAAACATGCTGATATAGGAAAAATCTGTGCAATACAGCACAGTTTTTTTAAAGCTATGAAAAACGCTGATATTTCATTTAAGAAAAATATAACTTCTAAGCACAATTAATCCAAGCTCGATATGATTTGAAAACAAGACTCAATAGTCTTATCATCCACGATATTTTACTTCAATACATCCATAATACTTCCAAATTCATTTTAAGAAATTTCTCAGGGTTTTCTGAGTTTTCATTCAATGCGCTTTATATTTTGCTCAAATTATCTAAACAATTAGGCATTCTCTTTTTGCTTATTCTCTAGTCTTTGTAATCTCTAATTTTCACTTCTTGGTCCTAAGTAATTCCAACTCGATGAAATTGATAACATTTGACAACTCATTTCCTTAATTAATGTTGGATAAATTTGATTAGTTTTCTTTTGAAGTACAATTGGATGAATTGTGAACAAAAGTTGTATGCCTTGAAAAACTAGACTGCAAGTCCTGGCTCCAAGTCTAATTGAATTATAATAGAAAAAATTTATATAGAAGTTTCATAAGCTTATTCATCTATTTACTTTGAAGTATTTCTTAAAATAATGAAAAAATAAATAGTTTCGAATGGCATAAAAATGGAGCATTGAGAAATTCTTGACTTAACAGTGTTTTCATTCAGTAATTTGATTCAGTAAATATAATATTTTTAACTTTCTTTTTATGTATTTTCTAATTTTTGCAATCTCCAGTTCTCCTGCCATTTATCGTCAGTAACTACAACTAGATAGAAATAAAAACATTTAGTAACAATTTTGTTAATTAATAATATCTAGGTTTCTATCGAGAAAAGCAAAGTTTTTAATTTACAAAACTGTTGTCAGGCCAGTCTTGGCATATGCTTCTGAAGCTTGGACAATGACAAAACTGAAGTAAAATTGTAACACAATATTATAGAGAAAGATTTTGGGGAGTATACTTGGTCGGGTAATTAAAAACAATAACTGGAGAAGGAGATTTAACTTTGAAGTGTACAAGATTTATAAACAAACCGATATTATTAAATACATTAAAATAAATAGAATAAATTGGATGGCCCACGTGATTCGAATGAGTGATGACAATACAATAAAAAAGATATTGCTTTTTAGACCTACTGGAACAAGAAAGCGGGGAAGGCCGCGGTTGAGATGGGCTGATGATTTTCTTGGAATTAATGAAAAGAATTGGAGATTAAAGATAAATAGTAAGTCGTTATGGAGAAATCTTCAGAGGAAGGCATTGGCTCAGATTGGGCTTTGAGGCCAACCATGTGGCCTACCATTAGGATGATTAACCATTAGTTTATATACATCTTTTATTTTGAAGAATTCAAACATTAGCTAGCAATAAATTTAATTTATTTAAAATTTAAATACTCCATACATACTACAGTTCAGCTAGATGAAGTCTCAGTTTTCGTTCTCAAACCAAAACTTAAATCAGTCCGGAAAATATGAGACAAAGCACAGAAAAATTATCTATATCATTAACTGAACTATTTACATTCAAAACATGTGTGATTAAGTTTTAACAAAAGTTGTTTCGTTATAAATAAATTCTTATCGTCGCACCACGTTCGGAAATAAGCTTTTTATTAGTTAAATGTAATCAATTTCCAACTCATTACTCTCTTTTTGCAAAATGCTGGATTTAGATCACATTTCCCAAATCTAGTCTTATGTATGCATTTAATTCCCGACTCAAAGCCATATGTATTTTCTTTCACTTTAACATCAGTTTTAATTAGTTTCATTCGAATAATTTTGGTTCATTATTTGCTTTTAAAGGCAATTCTCAGCTTTTATTTTGTATGACAATCTCACTGACTCATTGTTTAGCATAATTAGATAAGCGCTAAAATTCTTTCTCAAATGTATTCAATACATGCTTGCAAATCAATTCAATGGATTATTTTAAATTCAATTTTTTATTTTATTGAATGCAAATGCTTCAGCTTAAATGTTAAAAGGATGTATTTAAAATGATATAATTCTTCCTCATTCGAATGAATTTTAAATTTATTCGAATAAATGAATTGTTTAGTGAATGAAATATGGCAGACTATCTTTTTTTGCATCTTTTCTTTTCGGATATTAAATTTTTTTTAAATATATGCATCATGCAATTTAAGCCTATTGTGCTATAACGTTTCATTAATGCTTCAATTATTGTTCTAGTTGATCAAAACCGTGACAATATTTATGTATGCATTAAAATGGCTCCGAGATGTGATCGTTAAAATATAGCATATGCAAGTTATTTTAAGTTTTTTTTCATAAATAAACGGCATTTTTCCAGTTTAGAGAGTAAATTAAAGATACAAAATTATACTATTATACACTAATGTTAGAGTTTATTTTTAAAAATTTGATTTAGAATAATTGATTTTTTAAACTTAATAAATAAGAAAATAAATCAAAATAAAAAGAATACTTAAGTTATGCTTAAATTCATACAACTCTCTTCACATATTAGTCCTTTATATATTATCCCGCAGTGGACTAATCGTAAAGACACGGTTCCCAGTAGATCACCGAAGTCAAGCATCACTGGCTGCGGTAAGTAGCGGGTGGGTTACCACTTTGATCAGCCTGCGTAAGGACCGAGTCGGTCTTCGCCAAACAGTTCTACCATAAAGAACTCGACTTCACGCCGGATCGTCTGGCTACCAAAGCCGGGGAGCCATCCCCTCTGCAGAGGATCAAAATTGCGATGGCATGTCTTCGGATCATCCTCAGGGATGTTTCTCATGCCCTCGTCAATAGCCCATTGTGCAGCTCTAGGGCAACGTAAACAAAGTACTGGCCTTCCTTTATATATTAATTAGGATTCTGGCAAAGGAAAAAACTATGTTTTTATATTTCCTGAAAATAAATAGTTTTTGGATTACACTGTAAAAAATTCTGGATCAAATTACGGTATAAAGTAACGGCATTTTTGGTGCATCATCTGTAAAATCCATTTTAATGTAAAATTTAGTTTTTACAGTAAAATATTAGATCGTGGTTTTTACAGTAATTTTTATTAATTTAGAGTGGTTCAGTGATTTTAATGTCATTATCACTTTAGGAATTACTGTATATCAGATTTTTTGTTCCGTAACATGATCTTGTAAAAATGGATTTTATGGGGAAAATACAGTCACCATGAGTACAGGTACTTTTCATCGTAATTTTATCCGGAATTCTTTACAGTGCACTAAAGTTAGACTATCAATATTTTGTTTGTAATAGAGTATTAATGACTAAATGTTATCTTACTAATAACTTAAATTATCATTAATCTGCCAATATTTTTCCTTTGGTTAATGTAGACCTTTATTTGGTCGAAAAACATTTGTCCTAAAATTATGAATATTTAAAAAATAAAAACGCTTAATTACGTATAGAAAAATAATCTACAAAAATAAAAGAAAAAGTTTTCGTGTTTGTGCGTGTCTCGTGTAACTTCAAAACTGTCCACAGATGACGGATCATTAAACAATAGAATCAAAGCGCAATTATAGCCAACAATGGTAAAAATAATTAAAAACTGTTTGGAAAGACGTGAGAAAAATAATTTTTTCTAATAGGTTTAGAATCACGCAACTGAGAAAATTAAACTATATATAATTATTTTTAAGCTATCTAAAAGATGATATCAGCGGTTATTGCTTGCTTACATTTCTATCAAATAAAAATGTCTGTATATTACATGTCCAGTATTATTTACTTTTGATTCACAATGGCAGGTAAGGTCAACGAAGGATGACGCCACGGAATTAGAATTTCGAAAACTATCTGAAATCGCGCGTTTATTTTGTTTGTAGTTACGCTTTGAAAATACTTTTTTTTAAAAACTTAAATATATAATGTAAAATCAACGAGAGTTGAAAATTAATATTTTTAGTTGAATTTCTGAAAAGTGTCTTTTGCAATATATGGAAGCAAAATCACCATATAGTGCAACATATAATACAAAAAATATTGGAATTATTTAAAATTGTTTGCAATATAGTGCGGTGTTAAACAATAGTAAATCATTGTTTAAGGTGACAAGGGACTTTCAAAGAAGCACAAATTTGTCAAAAAATCGATATTTTACATTTTATATTTCTAGAAATCTTAGCATTTAACTGAACATTTAAAAAAAAAAAATTCTGGAATAAGAGCAGAACTGATGAAGTTATGACCATTTCAGTTTTGACCACACCCCTTTGTTTACCTTTTTTTGAATGCAGCTAACTGTTAAAATTAGTTTAGTTTAAAATTAATTTTAAATTGGTTAAATATTTTGTTAATTTTTTTAAAGAAATTTAAACTATATAATTATTAAACTATTTCATTAGACAATATTTATAGGTATTTATATTAAAAACAAGAAATATTTGTTCAGAAGTAAAATTTGCAATGAAAAAGTAGTAAATGTCATTTTTCTCAAAATGTCTTTTTTGACAAATTTACAAATTTCATACTGTTCCAGCATAATGAATTTTCGTTCTATTGACCTGAGAATTTAATGCTATATATTGATGAATATTATTAACATTTTGTTGGAAAAGTTTTTTGAATTAAGTGAATGGAATTTTTTTTATGCATGATATTTTATAGAGGCATGATAATTTTTTACTAAAAATGTAGGTTTTTTACTGTTTTTTTAATGTTATTTGTGTCTATAATAAAAAATAAAAAAAGTACTCCCAACAATTTTTTCAATATTACCTAATATGTAATATTTTAAAAGAATTTTGTCATTTTGACAAAATTTCAGACGCGAGGAGTAATATAAAAAAACATAAAAAATTCAAAAATTTTAATTTTTTAATTTCTTAAATTTTGAAATATTTCTTTGAAATTTTGTATAAAAGTTGTTTTTAACAATATAAATGTATTCTGAAAATTTCAAGCAAATCCCTTCATAATTTCAAAAAAAAAATTTGAAAGCCCCTTGTCGCCTTAATTTTGGGGGAAAAAATTTATTTTCTGTAGCATGAGATTTTTTTCAAAGATATTAGATGATTTTGTTTCGCTGATTTTATACCTACAATTGGTTTCCTTCTACATTTTTATTTTAAAATGACATTGTTAGTCTATCGTTCGTCAAAATGCATAAGTTTAAAAACGTTTTAGATCAACAAGGGTTAGCATAAATGTTGCAAATGTTGCGACATATTTCTAGGGGAATTAAAGCACATAATCAGGATTCACATTACATAGGAACCTGTGGCTGCATAGGAATTGCATAGGAACCATCGTCATACGCAGCTAGAAGCGCTTCCCAATTACGAACTGTTTGTCCATGTATTTCCGAACAGGTAAAAATAATTTCATATTTGAAATCACTACACCCGAATTATACAAGAACAAGTTTTTTTTATAAATACAACAAAAATTCATTTAGTTCTTTTTCAACCCGCACGATGAATGGGCATTCGATTAATTTTATGAAATTAAAATTATCTTCATTAAAAGATAGCTAATTTAAAAAGAAACAAGTTTTTTTCAATCGAATCCATCACTACATTTTATTCCAAAACTGCTTTTAAAACGTAATTTAACCTGTTATACTGAGTAGTTAAAGTATTAATAAGGAAAAAAATGTGTTTAAAGTATTTTCTAAGATCATAACAAGTAGATAATGGATAATGCATTATGGTTGAGGTCATTTGTCGGTTTCATTACAAATGTAAAAAATAATGAAAAAACGTATTTAGTTATTTTTAAATAACGTCATAGTTATTTCTTATAAAAGTAAACTTAACAAGTTTTTAAGTTAAAAACTAAACTAAAAACTTAACAAGTATTTTTAAACTGGAAACTAAAGTAAAAACTTAATAATAATTTCAAATTAAAAGCTAAATAAAGATTTTAAAGAAAGTATATAGCAAATAAAATTGATAAACAATAAAGAGCAATTTCTTAAAAGTTAAAAAAATTAACCAAAAATCTTTTTCGGAAGAAAAAAAAATTTGACATTTCTTTTGGCGATCATTGTACCGCACGTATAGAAAATATTTTTAGAAAAACATATTCAGTTGTCACAACTCAACCTAATAAAAAATTAAAACAAAAATATATATTGGATATGAGCCAAGAGTTCAGCCCAATTTCGAAAAAATACATTATCTTTTAGGTATTCCACTTAATGATATTCATTTCATTTAAAAGTAGGAAAATATTACGTTAATAACAAACACTACTGTTCAATTTTTAAATGCATTCATTTTAATAACTTAATTCTGTTTTACAGAATTGGATATTAAATCAATATTTTCTACGTTATTCTAAAAATAAATCGACGACAGTTTTATGAGTTGCTAAGCTCTTTTAAAGTATTCTACACACGAGTTTTTAAAGCGCCATTATTGATTTAACAAAAATATGAATTTATTCATTTTTATTTAAACTAAGGAATTTTTTACTCACTTACCTTTCCTTCAGTTTTTTAAGATGCATTTATTAAGTGTCAATAAATTATAATTCCACAACAATATAAATTTGCATGCGATAATGCGTTTTTTCTAAGAAGCATGTATTGAAGTAAATTTTAGTGGATTTTACAGTGTGCCTCGATATCACTGTTTCAGTTTCAATTACTGTTTTTTCAAATTTTGTCAAAAATTAATTCTATATACCTGGCTTAGATGAGGTCGCACATTAATATATAAATTACAATATAATTGATGTATAATTACTGGAATTCATTATAAATAAATTAATTAATCTATAATTAATATATGATTAATATATGATTAATATATAATTAATATATGATTAGTATATAATTAATATATAATTAATATATAATTAATATATAATTAATATATGATTTATATATAATTAATATATAATTAATATATAATTAATTTCAGTAAAAACTTTTCACAAAGATTAACGAACGGCTTGGTAATGGTATTTCCAGTAAAAAAAAAGCTATAAATATAGTAATAAAAACCAAAATATACACTATTTGAACCATTCAGTACGTAGTTTTTCTATTCATATAGCAACGGTTTACCGGAAATTCTGGTTTTCAAAATTATAGTTCTTATTAATACAAAATTAGACAAAACTACAAATCTGTATACCTGACTTTTTTGAGGTCACACATTAATATATAAATTAAAAAATTGAAGTGTTAATTCCGGTAAAAACATTTCAGTAAGATCATCGAAATACATGGTAATGGTATTTCAAGTAAAAGAAAAAGCTATAATTATGGTAATAAAACCCAAAATATACGTTATTTAAACCATTCAGTACGTAGTTTTTCCATTCATATGGTAACAGTTTACCGAAAATTCTGGTTTTCAAAATTATAGTTCTTATTAATACAAAATTAAACAAAACTACAAATCTGTATACCTGACTTTTTTGAGGTCACACATTAATATATAAATTAAAAAATTGAAGTGTTAATTCCGGTAAAAACATTTCAGTAAGATCATCGAAATACATGGTAATGGTATTTCAAGTAAAAGAAAATGCTATAATTATGGTAATAAAACCCAAAATATACGTTATTTAAACCATTCAGTACGTAGTTTTTCCATTCATATGGTAACAGTTTACCGGAAATTCTGGTTTTTAAAATTATAGTTTTTATTACTAAAAATTTAGAAAAAAATACAAAACTGAAAAGTTTACCGAATAAATGGCTTTTATGCCATGCTCTAAGGTAGCATGATAAAATTACCAAATTTTATCACATAGTATGAAACCATATTTTATTGTTAATTTTACCGAAATCATTGCCACGCACTTGGTTAAAAACTCGCAAACTTTTGGTGTTTACATAGAGCCAAAAACACAGTAAATTTTACTGTGCGTTTTTCTCATGGTATTAGAAATTTTTAAAAAAAACATTGTTGTTTTTCTATTGCTAATATTTTTTTCGAGTATAGCTCTGAAATAAAATTGAAATGATAAGAAAAGAAGAATATAAATGTTAAACTTCATGTTGATGGAATTTATGTTGATAGAATTATGTGCAAAACCATATTTCGTTATTAACTTTACCAACCGCATTACAAAATCTCTTCAGTAAACATTGCTGTGATTTTGGGTATTCCCATAGAGCTAGAAACATTCCAAATCTTTCCATATTCTGGTAGTTTTGACCATACTTTTTTCTCGGTGTACGTTGACTAATACTTATACAATTAAAAATAAATTTACAATTATAAAAGTGTATAATTCAGATGAGACAAGACGAAAATAAAAATGAGTGTCTTTGTACATTGTAAAGATTAACGTCATTTTCTATTTTTTCAAAAGAGCATTTCTTGTGGAAAATAATATTTTTATGAGTAATGCACTGCAAAAAAAATCGAATTCCATAAACTTATAAAGTACTTATCTCAAAATAATATTAAGGTCTAGATTAATCCTCGAAACATTTAATATCTGGTAAAATTGTATAAAACTTTTTCCTGCCATGCACTATTTTCTCTTTCAATGACATGGAGAAGCCGTTTCTGTTGAAGCAGGAAAGACAACATCTGAAAGTTCATAAAAATCAGGGACTAATCCTCAGAAGTTAATTTAAAAATAAAAGCTTTTAAAAATGTCTATCTTATCACAATATTTATTAATTAGAACCATAATATCATTTGCTTTTTTTCGGCTTAAATAGTTTTTAGAATTTTTTTTTTACTAAATAAACAGCTTTGATTATTTTAACTCCTCATTTACTGTGATGTGATTGACTTCAATAATTTTTTTTTATTATTTAAAATTAGTTTCGATTGTTATTAATGTGAGGGTCTGTCTCGAGTGCAGCATTTGAATATTTCCTTTTTACTAAAACAATTGAAATATAAATTTACCAAAATCCTAGTATGAAGCTAAAATAAAATGCATTATGAAATATTATAACTTATTACAATTAATAGAGTTTTAACTGTAAATGCAATTGCATAATAAATTAGTAAATTACCTAATGAATCATTATTTAAACAAGCACACCATTTGATTAAATAATTAAACACTTCACAAAGAACTTTCGTCTCATAAGCCTTATTGCTGAGTAATAAAATGAAATGAATTAAATCTCATATATTTAGTTTATAGAAGAAACTAGCAGCAGAAAGATCACGTAACAGAATTTCGAAGTTATTTCTTGTAAATTAGATCTCGTTTTCAGCGCACACATACATTTACGTTTTAAAGTATTTGCTAGAATAAAACAAATTTTAATTATTTTATTTTAATTTACTCACAAGGGAGTCTAGGGAAGTGTGTCTTCCCATTTTTGAAATAAACTAGTGGGATGTATGCCTTATGAGGAATAATTTTAGGGGGCAACATTCGTTTCGGCCCATAGAAGGTCCTATGAGAGATAAAAAATAGTTCAATCCATAGAAAAATCGGTATTTTATTACTTCAATGCAGATTATTAGTTATTTTAATTATCTCATACTCCAATTAATTTTGTGGTACTTTCATGCACTATATAATGCATATTTATTGCCAAAATTGATCTCAAAAGTCGGATATACCTATTTTAAAAAAAATGTTTTTAAGCGATTATTCTAGTTTTAGTAAAAAAACTTTCAAAAAAGTATTTTATTGTTTATAATTGGATAAGGAGGTAAAAATGCCATAGCACAAAAAAAACTGTAAAATTCATTACTGTTCACTTGTTTTTATATTGGAAAATTTTTTGAAAAAAAAATTTTAAAAGTTTGATGCCAATTTTTTTTAAACTATCCTAACAGGTTTTTCTAAAAAACTACAGCTATATAAAAGTTTCGAAATCAGTTTTGACAATAAATATGCATTATATAGTGCGTGAAAGTACCACAAAATTAATTGGAGTATGAGATAATTACAATAACTAATAGTTTGCATTGATGTAACAAAATACCGATTTTTCTACATATTGAATTATTTTTTATCTCTCATAGGACCTTCTATGGGCCGCACCGAATGCAGCCCCCTAAAATTATTCCTCATAAGGGATACATTCCACTAGTTTATTTCGAAATTGGCGAGTCACACTTCCCTAGTCTCCCTTGTCAGACACTTCGTCTATTTTCTGCTTGTGACTATTATTATGTACTTAAGAATATCTTACAATTACAATTTATGATATAATTATGAATTCTAAATATTGACATTACATACTCTGCCCTTTCTAAGAGGTCCATATGGATTTGATTTTAGAAAGCATCAATGTACAAATTTCTTTATAAAACTCTGTATAAAACCGTTTATATCACAGAAAAACAAAAATTTTTAAGAATGAACATCTACTTTTTAAGCAGCCTAGTACTTCTATTTTAACAAAAAAAATCTTGTTATTTTAAAAAAAATCTTTATGAAGTGAATATGACAGTATTGTTGTCGGTACGAGCAAAATTCGCATGACAAGTCACCGCTGGAATTCAAACCGGCGTCATCCCAATTGGAAAGGGAGATCTCCGTTATCTGAACTAGTATAATTCTAATGTTGTTCCAGTTCTATTGTTCTTCATTATGGATCTATACTTTTTTTAAAGTCTTATTTGTTGAAATCATATTTAAAAGTAAAAACGTTTAAAACAATAAGTGGCCCACTCTTATAAAAATGTCTGTAAACTTATCGAATTTTTATATTTAAAAAGAGATAATAATCAGGTAGAACATCAATTTCACAATATAGTCAAAACACAGATTTATTCATACGATGATCAAAACAATGAAATAGTTGCTGAAAAGTAATAACAAGTATAGAAACTAACCGTAAACTGATTTTAAAAAAAGGTAAAAGTATCTTACAGTAAACAAAACTGTATTTCAAAAACTAAAATTTGAACAGAGGGATTTAATCCATTTACGGAGAAAAACCGTTTTATGTACAAAACAACTTTCAACTGTCAAATATACGGAGAGTATCCGTAAAAAAAAGAGAAACTTTTTATAGTGCGCAGATAACAATTAAAAACAGAAAATCTGTATATTTCTCTAAGCATTTTTTTTCTGTTAAATTTTCTTTCTGTACAATTTTCAGTTATTTTCCACAATTTATCTGAGTACTTTATTATAGATTTAGGATCTTAAAATGTATTAAATTTCGTAAATGTATTGTCTAAAGTTGAACAAAGTCTTAATTGCCAACATACAATGTCTACGGGAAAATGGGGCTACCATATCTGATCTTCCATAAACATTATGGAACAACAGCCTTTATAAAATCTGTATTAATCTTTATCTGCATTTATTCTATTTTTGCATAATCATATATGCACCTAAGTATCTTAGATTTTACTTTTGGTAACAAAGAATTTTAAGACAATGCGTCCATACTTCAGCTGAACTTTTAACTCTAATTCTAAGATAGTGCTTACAGGAAATTAAGCTGTTACATTTTCTCTTTCGTCAACGTCAACAAAAGCTTTAACGAAAATCTGTTAATTTGTACCTACATTCTGCATTTTAGAATGGCACCCACTTATCTTTCAACCTATGTATTATCATAAAATGCCTTTATCAGAAAATGTCAATGGCTTTATTAAATATCATTCATATTACTGAAAGCCTGAGTTTTCAGTTTCCATCAATTTGTCATCCAGCAAATTTCTCGAAGCAGGAATAGAAGTTTCTTCCGGCAATTAATAGTGTTCCACTGCACTCAGGTGCCGGTGAGGTGGATTGACGAAACCGGAAACGCCAGAAATCGAACGATCTCTCTCGTCACCCCCTCGGCCATAAGCGTGGGAGGTTGCAGCTTTTAGTCGTATAATATGATGTTTGCGCAGACGATATTCTCTCCAATAAATATCACTTCACGACAGATCATTCTAATCAACTTATTTGAAGAAAAATACTCAAATATTTTTACTAATTTTTTTAAGTTTAATGACAATTAATAACATCGTACTTTAATAAACTCATTTGTTCATTAAATTGAATATTTTTGCATGAAAACTGTGTGTTTGTTAAGCTTTTACAAAACGGAAATGACGTACAGTGCTCAAAAAAGATTAACAGATCACCCTGAGCAATTTTTGATCTAATGATCGAATATTAACGTTCTGGGACTCAATCTTAATGGTTTGAGAGGGTGCCCTCAAATATGCAAGTTAATAAGTGCAGATGATATTTTAAGTTACGAATTCAGACATAAAAACGTACTTTTTGTGAATAAATATGCCTCTTCTTTTCGATTGATACGGATTTCTGACCCCTAAAATAATGTGGTTAGCTGCAAAAAAATTTAAATTATAAGGTGCAAAATTTTTTTGCATCATTTTGAAGAACATAATTCTACATGGTAAAATACAAAATTTGAACGAAATCGGTCGAATAGTTTCTGAGAAAATAAATTTTAAATATCTGATTTCTTTGAAATTCAATTTCTCAGGAGCTCTTTAGCCGATTTTGCATAAATTTTGTATTTTGCCATGTAAAATTATATTATTTAAAATTAATCCCTTACATACGGGAGGGGGGAGCCGCAATCTGGGAAATATAGCCCCAATAGTTGGGTAAGAGCAGTGATAAGATTGGAATCTTTAATATAGCTTAAAAATCTAGATAAACAATGCTTATAAATAAAAAATCTATTTTTTCACAATAATCCTGTAACTAGATTATAGTCAACATTATTTTTCCCAATTAATAGTAAAAATTAGATAAATCATTTTCTTTATTTTCATTCACTCGAAGAAAAATTTATTCTTTTCCAAAAAAAGCTCATATTCCGTATATTGTATCTTAAAAAATTAATAAAGAGCATAACCATAAAGTATTGTTAAAAAAGTTAAAACTATTAAGAACTTAATTATAAAATTTCTTGTCTGCTTTAATTTCTATAAAATGATAAACAACTTATAATTAAAAAAAATAATTATTTATTCTTATTAAAGACGATTTGTTTTCATTAAAAAATCCTATTATGAAATGGCAAGTATCTCCTTTCTTAAGATTTCATTCTTAAATGTTATTCATAAGTTTATAATTTAGACTCAATAGACTTAAGACTTTAGACTTAAGTAATATTATATATTATCAAAAGTATTATATCTCCATATTACATAAAAATGGTCTTTAACAATTTAGTATTACTTTTGGTTCATTCTTATTTGATAAAAAAATACGTTCAATATGATTCTTTTGTAACAAAGATGATTCAGAAACCTTTGGCAGCTATCAATATAAAATTGATAAAAGTTTTGCAATAAATAACACATTTATGTCTAACCAAATCACTACTGACGAGGGAGGAATAAAACACATTAAAATTATAGTGATTACTCAGAAAAAATTTGGACATGTTTTACGATTTTTCAACTCTTCTCAGTAAATTGTAAAAAATTTAAGTTAAAAAGATACCGGTACTCAGGGTGCCGGTACTTTTTACCATAAAATCTATATTTAATTTTTACCAGAATATGTCTCAGATCAAAAAATCTGATGTGTGGTAATTTTTACAATAATAATTACAGTAAAATCACTGAATCACTCTAATTAAATAAATGCTGTAAAAATTAGAGTATAATATTTAACGATAAATGAATTTTATTGATCATGCAACTAAAGAGCAGGTACATTGTACTGTAATTTCCTCCTGAATATTTTACGAAGTATTCTTTAACAAACAAATAAGTTTTAATGTTTACGGTCGATCCATCCGTTAATTTCTCAAACATTCTATGTTTTTTTTTCTTTGTTTTCTTTGTTTTTCTTCCTTTTTTATGTATACATTTTTTAATAACCACCCTCCATGCTTATACTTTTTTATTATTTCATTTACAAAGATTTAAAAATATTCATTAAATGTGGTCAACCTTACGCAGTTTGTTGACAGTAATGTGCCAGGAAAATAAGACTCTGAAATTAATTTTACCCTACTTATTTCAATTGTTCCAGTATAGTTTCTCCGATATTTTCCGTAAACATTTTCCCGTTTCTTTATATTTTACTTCATGTTGTTAATTGCATAAACCCGAAATTTCCAACAAAAATTTATACCTTTCAGATTTTCATCCTTCACGCACTTCACATTTGCTTAAATTCTTCCTCTTTAAAATCCGGCATTTTATTTCGCTCGCTTGTTGCTAACCACAGATTTAATTCTTCGATAGTTGATTCAGCTCTTGCTAAACTTACTCGACCAAAACGCATCTTTTTTTTTAATCCTTGTAACGAATTAATTACTACACTACTTTGCTTTGTTCATCATACTGGCCTGTCCACGCAGACATTTTTGATCCTTTCAGCAAAACTAAATTTAAGTTCCATAAAAATCCCATCCGTCTATCCGTATTGATATTTACTGAGCATTTACAGCCTACCTTATCAATACGTGGAAACAGCAAGAAAAACGGCTAATCTTTAAAATTTAGAATAAGAGAACACAACAGACATGTCTGTCATCAGAATTTTGGTAAATCATTTATTGTGGAAAACTTTTGGAACCTTGAACATAACTTTATCATCAATTAAGCGAAAATTATTTCCACCTATATGACACCAGCTCATTTTGAAGTTCTGGATTCTTGTTGCATTCAAATGGATGTCAATTTCCGATGAATGAAACATATCCTCAGTCCTCACAAATCCTTCATACCACCAAGAACCGCATCAGTCCTTGATTTGCCGTTTTCGACCACCATCGTTCCCCTCGGCTATCGTGGTTCACATTTCATCGCTTGTCTTTGTCGTTCACTTTTATTTTAGTCGAAAGCTTTCTTCGATCAAATCTGTTATATTTTAAGCATACACATCTAGTATGTTTTCAGAATGAGTACCTAATTTGTGAGTGCTGTACTTTTGTCAACTTTTTCTACTTTAAAAATTTTTGAAATCTACGAATTATCTCGACTTTAATTAAGTATTCATGCATATAAACCTCATTTCAGGAAATCCAGGATTTCTAAAAAAAAAAACAACATCAACTAAATCATCGAATTAGATTTTGAAATTTATTTAAAAGAATACAATGTACTCGAAAATTTTAAAGTCAGCTTTAAAATCAATAAATAATTTCAGCTACAATTTAAAAGTTCCATAAAAAGTTTTTATTGTTCTTAGTCGCAACTTTCTTGTTGTAAAAACGGGAAAGTAACAATAGGTAGATGTTGTAATATTTTATTACTCTTCTGAAGTTCTTTTTATTGGCTTAAATTCTTATTCTCATTTTTGTTCTATGAATTTTTCACATTTCTTAAAAGTATTCTACTCTCTACCTTTCAATGAAATATTTATACTTTACTCTAAAGTTTTTCGCTGATACGCTGGTCTTGTTTATAACATTTCTTAGATGAGAAAAATAAGAGCTTATGTAATGTAATTTAAAATTTTTATCCAAGTAAACTTAATTCCATTTCCAAAACTGATTTCTCACTTATTTCTATTTAATTTTTAAAAATATCTATCGCTCTGAAATCTTTAGTACATAAGATATACCCGTAAAGTAATTTGAGTAAAACCCGTAATTTGAGGTAAAAAAAATAAGTAATTACGTAGAAGCTCTATATTTTATTCGAAATTTAAAATGTAGGATTTTTGAACTTCATAAAATGGAATGTAATTTCACGCAAAAAGTGTAAAAGATATTAAAATAAATTGTTTAAGTATTATTTTTGATGTGAAAAAAATGCAATGTAATTATAGTCAAAACTATCAATATTAACGTTAAATATTAAAGTTTTTCTAAATTAGTTAGTACAAAACTGAAAAATAAATTAATCAAAAAAATGGATTTTATTCTATGCTCTATGGTATCATGATAAAATTATCAAATTTTATCGCATAGCATTTAACCATGTTTAACTGCAAATTTTTTCAAAATCATTATCACCGCGCTTGACCAAAAATTCACGAATTTTTATTGTTTCTAAAGAGCCAGAAACACAGTAAATTTTACCGTATTCTGATCATACGTTTTTTCTCACTGTATTAAAAAATTTTAAAAAAAAGTTTTTTTTTCTGTTTCTATTACCAATATTTTTTCCAGTATTCTTCTATATTGTTACTGTAATCAAAATTGAAATGGTAGAAAAAAATTATAATTTTAAACTTTATGTTGATGCAACATAAATAATATTTTTTTTTGAAAATCTTTCTGTCTGTTGGCAGGGTTCAATCAGATTGATAAAAATCGCAATATTATATTATCGACTGAAAAATTAGACCATCACATTAAATCAAAAATTAGCAAATAAAGTGTCTTTTGACTCTAAGGGTATCAACAAGTATTAAAATATAAATGACTCAAGAAAAATTATTGCTTAAAGCATAAACTCACAGAAAAGAGTAATGATCAAGTTCCAGATAACATAACAAAAGAAATCTCAGAAGAAATCGACAAAAAATATAAAAATAAATAATAAAAAAAAACAACAAAGAATTACTTCAAAGAACGGAAATTTCGAAGATGAAAAATAGATTACGATTCAGAGATTACGAATACTTGCATGTATACAAAATTCCAATTTCCTTTGCAGCTCTTACATTCGAAATATTTTGTTACGAATAATTGAGTTTTCTGAACGTTGTGCTTGAAACAGGTAAACAAACTATTTTCAGTTATATGTATTACAATGCGATTGCCTTTAATTATATTCTGAAAACTAATGAATTATTTACTGTAGTTTACATACATTCAATCAAATTCTCGGCGAAAATTAAAGAATGTTCGAAACTCAATTTCAAATTCTAATTAATATAATTGGCGTTATTAGCAAACAACGTTGATTTTTAATTGATCATTTGCATTATGTTATTGAAAAATGTTATTGAATTTTTATTATCTAATTACATTTTGCAACATTACAGTGCTTAAAAATTTGGTGTTGATTTCAAATAATTTCAGACTGTTACATTAACTATTTTTCTTTTCATTTAATGATATTCTGACACACATATTTGCAAAAACAATTTTCCAATTTTAAACATATATAGGAGGAAATATCACGATATATAGAAATTTTTATTAGTCAACATTGTTAAAATATAATATTTGAATGCATTTTTTTTTTTATTTCATAAATTTAAATTTATATATTTTTAATATTGAGTTTTAAAGGCAGTACATTAAATGTATCAGTGGAGAGTTTTCCACTCAGTGATGATTCATTTATTGGGCCTTCGGATACAATGAAAGAATTTGAGAATAAAGATACTGTGTAAATATTGGAGAGTAAAGATGCAGTGTAAAAATTTTAATTGCGCAAAAATGAAGAGTAGAGTAGAGATAAAGTGTGAAAAGTAGAGAATGATGAGAAAGTGTAAAAATTTAAGTGTAAAAGTACAGTATGACAATTGGAAAGTGTTAAAAATGGAGAGTAGAGTGTAAAAAATGGGGGGGGGGGTAGAAATACAGTATGATAATAGGAAAGTAAAGATTCAATATAAAAATTGGTGAATCGAAGCGGTGTAAAAATTAAAGAATAGAGATACAGTGTAAAATTTGAAGAGTAGAGATAAATTGTAAAAAATGGAGAGAAAAGATACTGTGTGAAAATAGGACGTTTAAATCTCAGATAATTTTCTTCGTTTTTGACGAATCCATTTCTTCCAAAATACCATTCATCGCATTATTGAAATTACGACCTTTATTTATTTGAGAATACGAATTTCTTCAAAATTCTTAGGCTTAATGGTTTTGAGATATCAAATAATATATTGATTGCAAATCAAATAATCTATCGATTAGAAATCTAATGACGGGTAGATTAGATTAGGATTCATTTGATTAGAAATTAAACAAGATGAGGGTATAAGTCGTCTGTCATAATAACAGTTTTCGAGCTGAAAGCGAGCATACTAACCCTTGAACCACCTCATCTTACGGTGGAAACTGTATTAAAATCAAATATAAAATTGATGAAGAACTTCCGGAGGGCACTGAGCTAACACGTTAGTGAGGAATAAATTTCGTCAAACAGTTAAAAATTACTGTTTTGTCAAAATTTTGTGATGAAAAAGACAAACAAAATAAAGTTCAGAAATGAGAGTTTTGTTTCCGAGAGAGTAATAAAAGTACAAAACACAAATCGCGGACGAAATCAAATCACGTGACAAATCTATAGAATTATAGTTGAGTTAAGCTTGATATGCATAATTTTTCAAAATGGAGCACATATTTCCAATTTCGAAAATTCAGATTTCGTCAAAACTCTCGTGATTTTATGTCAGAAATAAGGAAACACATCTGACTCCTAAAATTTGGAATTGTATTCCTGACAATGTAATCAAGCAATTGGACACTGTAATGTAAAATCAAATCTCGGATTCTAGACAACAATAAATCGCGTGAGAAGTGCTCTTACTTAATTTTAAAATTGGATTATATTGCAATTATAGGGAATAATTAATGGTTTTAATTTTTTATTGAGATTTATAAATAATACATACGTTTTGTGTGCCGAATGGTCGTGAGCTCGATTCCCAGCAGCCAGAGACTCTCCGTGTAGTAAATAGTGCACGTAAAATCTGTTGGGTCAAAAAGTCCGCCCAGTTCCCATAACAAATCAATACCTCTGGGGGCACTGAATTGGAGATTAATCGTTCTTTGATTCAGTTCAAAATTACGATCAGTGGCTGAATGAATGGGTCGGCCGTATGAATGGATTGTGGCGTGGGTGTGGCTGAAGTCGTATTCTTGGCCGTAGATGGTGCCATTGAAAAACAAGAAGCCTACCCTCTGCCTTAAAGTCACGCGGTTTCACTTGACAGGCTTGATATTATTAGAAAAAGTGGCATTAGGAACAACAGCAATAAATGCTGAAAACAAGTTTTTAAGGATAGTTCTGCATTATTTTATCAGTAAAGCGACAAGTATATTTAATTCGTTCTATTTCAAAAAGAATTTAAAAACTATCATCATCCGCTATCATCAAAATCAACTACATCAACTATAATCAAAACTATCATCATTAAAAACTATCATCATTAAAAACTATCATCATTAAAAACTATCATCATCCAAGATTTATAAAAAATACATACCGCTTTGTTTATTGTAACATTAATTTAAAATATAATATAGGCAAGAGAAAATTTGATTTTTAACTTCAGAAAGGTATTTTCATAAATAGTAATCATAATAAATAAGTAACTAGTTAAAAAATAGCGAAAAATATCACCACATTTAAAAATTATTTAAGAAGTCAAAACTATAATTTTTTTCTCCCCTTATTTAATTTTTCTTTCTTTTAAGAAAATACATCGCTTCTAGTTGTAGAAGATTATTTCGAAACAATTTTAAAAGCAAAAAATATACCATTTAATAGATTTTTTTCTCTCCATTGCACTAACCAATTCTGAAATGAGTGATCTATGGCAATGGTCTCCAACCACCGGGCCGAAGACTATGGATCAATTGGTACCAGGCCGCTTAAGGAAAATGAAATTATTGCCATTTTATTTACTGTGGTGCATTTCCTTGGGATTTGCACGACTTTCCATGGACGTGAGTTAAACCGGGATCTAAGAGACGTCATATAAAGCTGCACCAATAACGCGCATGCAATCGTATTTTATTTCGAAAATATGCTTTAACTCAATTAAATTAAAATTATAAAATCAAAACTATCTAAAATGTAAACAATCAAAGTTACTCCCTAACTGAGTGGGCCGCGATAAAATTATCAAATGTAGACCGGACCTTGGTGATAAAAAGGTTGGGGATCACTGATAAAAGGATAAAAAATTAGTCGTTAAAAATAAAAAGCGCAGTTGCTTTTTTTAAAAATTGTCTGAGTCAATTGTAAGAGTAAGAAATTTGCCTTTCAATCTAATAATGAAATTTAATTTAACTGAACAGAAATTTAATAATGAAATTTAATTTAACTGAACAGAAATTTAATAATGAAATTTAATTTAACTGAACAGAAATTTAATAATGAAATTTAATTTAACTGAACAGAAATTAACAGAAATTTAATAACGAAATTTAATTTAACTGAACAGAAATTAACAGAAATTTAATTCTGAAATTTAATTTAACTGAACAGAAATTAACAGAAATTTAATAATGAAATTTAATTTAACTGAGCAGAAATTAACAGAAATATAATAATGAAATTTAATTTAACTGAACAGAAATTTGATTTAACGGAACAGAAATTATTTCGTTTTGTGATATGCAGTTTGGTAAAACTATATTCCAACCAGGTTTTCGATTTTCATTGGCTTTACAAATCAAAAACACAAAGCAAACATATTGAAGTCATTTTTCTCTTTCATTTCAAGGACGTGTTTACTTTCCAGAGAGTCATCGGAATTAAAAACGTATTCTTCTTGGCTGAGTTGAGGAGCATTTCATCAAGATGTTGTTCGCTCGATTGGCGTGTATCTTTTGTGGCCAATTAGTGATGGTGCTACGGTGAACAGAGATATCTGGCATTCTTGAAAAGCAGCCAACACGTAAAATACTTGACATTGGCCAGGCGTGAGAGAAAGAGAAACTTACCCAACAACTTCCTTGATGAATTTCTCATTGTAAACTCAATATTTAGAACCAGACAGAATAAAAAATAAAAATTAAAAGGAAGCATACTCGCCAAAAATTGACAGATCTTTTCGTGCTATATTAAGATATTCTCAAAATATGAAGCGATAAACGTTTTTAATGACAGCGGAAGTTAGGTATGCAATTGAGGCAGACTTTGTATTGTTAAGCTTAAAGATGAATTAAATTGTTGTAAGTTAATCTTATTAAATTAGCTTTTATCACATTTTTTTTCATAATAATTTGTTTAAATTAAAACGGGCTCAACACCTACTTGATCTGCTGCAGATGCTGTTAATAATTGTTTTGATTCTTGTTTAGTTCTCGCTCTTTGTTATAATGGGGGTGTGGTCTTTTGTATTATTTCTTCATGGAGAAAAAAGTGTGGTAAAATTACTGTACTGTGCAATAATGGCATTTATCGTAAAAAAAACAGCAAAATTATGATTAATTAAACCAAAACATATGGTATTTTAATGATTGACTTGGTAATTTTTTCATTATTATCGTAACGGTTAACCATAAGTTCTGATTTTCAAAACTATAGTTCTCATTACTACGAATTGAATAAAAAAAAGTACAGAAACTGAAAAATAAGTTTAACCGAAGAAATGGCTTCTTATGCCATGCTCTATCGTGATAAAATTACGAAATTTTAACACATTCCCCAAATTTTATCACGGAATATAAAACCATATTTTATTGTTGATTTTATCAAAATCATCACCAAAGCGCTTCGATGAATGCAAAATTTGTATAATATTGTAAAATTATATAAAATATAGTTAATATAATATTATATAAATTAAAGCAAATATTAGGGAAATTTTCGTTGTTTTCATAGAAATAGAAACCTAGAAAATCCTACTATATTGTGACAGTTTAGACAATAATTTTTTTTAGTGTACAGTTTTCATTAATTCTCAATGTGATTTCTTTTAGCACCCTTTTAAGGCAAGCTTTACTTCTTTTTGGTTTTACCATAGAGACAAAAACATTGTACATTTTACCATATTCTAGAAGTTTTGACCATTATTTTTTCAGTGTTTTTATCTCTTACAATCTGTATTCGATAAATAAAAATTCGCTTCATGATCTACTAAATTTATGTACAATTTTAAATAATTACATTGCAATAAAATTCAAAGTATTACTTTAAACAATGCATTGGCATTTGTCAAGATTTCAGCAATAATTTGAGAGAGTAACTAAAATCAAATCGCCAAAATGATCTTTGGGTCACATTTCTCGGTCTTGGGACATCTAACAATACGGTTTTTATGTAATTCAGATAGATCTCTAACTTTTGCATTCCCCTGAGGATTTTTTTAATCAGACTTCTGCTACTTTTTCTTATTTCTAACTTTCCTCTGCTTATTTCTATTTTTTTGAACAATTCATGCCGATAACAGACTTTTGCAACCACCTGATTATTTTTTGGTCCCAATTCTTTGCAATTCCCCCCCCCTCCCGAATAGAGTAAAACAGATTTTCATGCAATTCATATCGTTATTAATCTTTTTCAACAGCTTGACGATTTTCTGGTCGGTCTCATTCCTCTCCATCCACCACGGACACATTACATTACTTTTCTTATGCAATTCACTTTTCAACTACCTGAAAACTTTTCAACTACCTGATAATTTTTTCGTCTCATTTCTCTGCAATCTCCATGAATAGTTCCCATAGTTTAGTATAGTAATAATTTTTTTCATAACTAAACTTTTTTATGTATCCATGTCAATATTTTGCATCCACTTGATGATTATTGGCCACCTTCCTCTGCAATTCACCACATGCACATTACAGTACTTTTCTTACGTATTTCAAGTAACTCTAAAACTTTTGTAGTCACCTGATGGTTTTTTTAATATCATTTCGCTACAATCATTCTGACATATAACAGAACTTTTTCATACAACTGATATCAATCTCAAACTTTGAACAAATCAATCAATCTTAAACAATCCATCTGAAGACTTTTTGATGCCATTTCTCTGCAGTTCCTTTGGAAGCATAACTATACTTTTTTATACACACTTCAGATCAATTTCAAACCTTTGAAACCACAAACTTTTGAAACCACTAGATGATTTTTTGGTCCCATTCCTCTGCAATTTCTCTGAAGACATACAATTCAGATCAATCTCAAACTTTTGAAACCACCAGATGATTTTTCGGTCCCATTCCTCTGCAATTTCTCTGAAGACATACAATTCAGATCAATCTCAAACTTTTGAAATCACCAGATGATTTTTTGGTCCCATTCCTCTGTAATTTCTCGGAAAACATGCAATTCAGATCAATCTCAAACTTTTGCTGCATCCTGATGATATTTCGGTCCCATTCCTCTTCAATTTCTCTGAAGACATACAATTCAGAACAATCTCAAACTTTTGAAACCACCAGATGATTTTTTGGTCCCATTCCTCTGCAATTTATCTGAAGACATACAATTCAGAACAATCTCAAACTTTTGCAACCACCTAATGATATTTTTGGTCCCATTCCTCTTCAATTTCTCCAAGTATATGTAACAATTCTTTTACAGTATATGTAACAATTCAGATCTTTCTCAAACTTTTGCAACCACATGATGATTTTTTGGCCCCATTCCTCTTCAATTTCTCTGGAATTTTTATATATTCAGATCTTTCTCACATTTTTGCAACCACTCGATGATTTTTTAGTCCCATTCCTCTTTAATTTTATCAGAATACATAACAATTCCTTTTTTTTATACAGTTCAGATCTTTCTCAAACTTTTGCAGCCACTATATATGTATATTACAAGTGACTGTTTTTATTTAAGTCATTCCAACTTAAACCAGCTCCGTCTCTAATTGCTCCAAATATGACATTAAATTATGTTACAAAAGCAAAACAAACAATAGCACACGTAAAATATCAAGAATATGAAACCTCGTATTGCTAAAATTCTTCTGGAGCAAAATATGAAGCAAATGAAATAAATCAATAACGAAAATTGCTCCAGACTTGTCGATCGCTTTAAAAATGAAAAAATTATGGACATTTTTAATTAAGGAAATTTTGCGTAGAGGTTTAAATAAATAAAAAGAAATAAGGGAAATATGAAAAATTTAATACCTTTATCAGATACCGCATTAACTATTGTTTCAACCTTAAGAGGCATATACTGCTTGTTCATGCCTCAACGATAGATGATATATATCTCATGGTGGAATGGTTTTAGCGAGAAAAATTTTTGATTATAAAAGCAAAAATTTTACAACATTATCTAATATTTTGACAAATATTTTCTGCATCGCTAAATTGAAATGTGAATAACGAAAAAACTTGCATAATATTTTTTAATTCTAGATTAAAATTCTTGAGTGATCTGTTTTTTATTTTTACCGAAAGACTTTGAAAGCTCTAAAAAGGATGATAAAATGTATGCTTCAGTTATTTATTTATTTTTTTATTAATACTGAAAATTAGAAACAATTTCATAACTAGGCTTTTTGTAACTAACTAAACCAAAAACATTTTAAACTTAACTTTTCTAAGAAACATAGTTTTGAACTGATAGTTTTGAAGCAGTTAAGTATAGGGTTATGGAAAAATATTAAACCAGTGGAATGAGTTCAAGAATAAGGTTTATATCAAGAAATAAGAAGCATGAACACTATAAAAAATTCAAAATAAAGTTACTGTAAAAAATACCGGCAAATGAGAGTGCCGGTACTTTTTACCGTAAAATTCAGTTTTACCTGAACATGATACATAATAAAAATTCTGAAATACCATGATTTTTACAATAATAATTACAGTAAAATCAATGAATCACTCTAATTAAATAAATATTACAGCAAAAATTACTGTATAATGAATTGTACTGTAAAATGGGTTTAATGGATGGTTTCCCAAAATTGCTGTTTTTATACTGCAATTTAATTCAGAATTTTTTACAATGAAAAGAACCTAGAAGATGAAGAAATTTATCCAAAACATAAAGTAATATATAACAGTCTTTAATGCATGCACCTTAATAACTTTTAAAAACGCATATACCTTAATGACGTTTGATCTAAGGATCGGATTTTTTCATTGGGCCTCAATCATAATGGTTCGAGGACTTAGGCCTCAATACGCTAATTAAGTCGTGCAGACTACAAAATATGTTTAATTCAATTAATCAACAAAGCTACGGAATCGCGCACGTAAGCAACATTTCTCATATTAAACCTACCTTATTTTCAACGAATTTAATACTTAATCTTCAAATAATTTTCACTTTTTTTTCCATTATTAGGAAATTAAATAATAAAATTGATAAAAAAATAATAATAAATGTTTTTCACTGAAATATTTTTGTATAAACAAGTGAGCATTTGGCGGCAGTGATACTTTGATTCGCTTCGTTAGTTTCACAAAAAGGAAAGTCAACATTAAGGGGATAAAATTTTCAAACACTGTCATACATCTACTATTGGAAACATATTTTCCAAATTGCCACTACCACCCGCTCACATTTTCAGGATCAATTTGTACATTCGGCTTAAGTATATTAATGTGTCTCATGCTTTAACTTTGCTCTAATGCGTTCTCTCAAATTGCGTTTGCTCTAATTAATTAGCAAAGTTGAGGTTAGGCAATCAAAAATTATGATTAAGTCTCAGCTCTTGAAATGAAAGGAACTAGCTCGAAAGAAATATGATTCAATAACTGATAGATATTTTAATATTGTAATAATGCATTTGCTAAAAAATACTGTAAAGTATTTGCAATAGGTATTGTAATAATGCATCTGCTAAAAAAACATATTTAAGGTTAATAAAACCAAAATATACAGTATTTAAATTATTCATTTGGTAATTTTTCCGTTCGTATGGAAGCGGTTTACTGGAAATTTTCGGGTTTTGAAAATTAGACTTCTTATTAATCATAATTGTTCTTATTAGATCTTATTTAGTAAAAAAAAAAATTAAAAATACATTTAACCAAGAAACTGATCTTTATGCCATACTCTAAGGTGGCATGTTAAATGTACCAAATTTTACTGTACTAACCAAAATTTATCGCCTGTTATGAACCCATATTTTATTCTTAATTTTACCAAAATCTTTACCAAAGCATTTCGGTAAGAATTACCAAGCAAGAAGTGTTGAAATTCCAGATGCGTGGTAAGCCCCATAAAACCAGAAGCATGGTAAGCTTTACTATATTCTGTACGTTTTGGCCATGCTTATTTCTCAATTAGAATATTTAATCACTAAACCAAAATTCAGGTTAGGTGTACACTTTTTCTGAATCATCGTACAAGACATAAAATGCTTTGAAAAAACGCCCTAAAATTACATTAAAAATACATGAAATGAAAAACAAAATTAGAAGAAGATACTTGAAATAAAAAACACCCAAGAAAGTTTAAAAATATGAGTTTACCAAAATTACCCAAAATAGTTTTAGTTATTACCAAAAAATAAGTTATAAAAATATATAAAAAAGTGTACGATTTATAAAGCAGTACGAAAAAAGGCAACAGTTAAAACTTTTCAAAAAGAGTGTAAAAGCACGTGAAAAAACTGCGTATAAATCACTTTACATGCTGTTTGATATTAAATGTGCAACATCGTAACTTGGTTATATTATTTCTTTTTAGTGTTATTATGTGTCAAAGTTTATCGGAAAATTTTATTCACCTTCTTTTATGCATGTTTTGTTACTTACTTATACCGATTTTTAACTACAATAAATTAATATTTTACTAACACATCGTCTTCAATCTATAATTACGTTTTACTGTAACTATACTGGAAACCTGTGATCCTAACCTAATGAAACCTTATCATTATCTTTTCATTTAAATACAAGAGCAATTTCAAACAGATTATAAAATACCTTTAATTAGAAACGTTTGTTGAATTATGTGCTAAACTCATCTTATATAATATAAGCAAGGGCTTTATGATGTATTAAATCATGAAAAAGCTATTTATGAAACATGTTTCGTTTTTAAAGGTATCTTAACTGAAAACTTGGCAGGACAATATTTTTTGTTTCATTTGAATTTCATCATGATTTTTAAACATGAAAATGTTTAACTTTTTAAAATATTACTTGATTTTATTATCTAAATATTGCCATTATCTTGATTTCATTTCATGAAATATAACCTTAACACTTCAACTGAAGACAAATCTGAAAAGAATTATTATTATTGATTAAAATCGAAAACAATTTATGCTTAATAATTATTGATCGCCTCGAAAATTAACACTTGCTATCAATTATCATGAGTTTGAAATACATTATTGTCAGGATTGAGAAATTACCATATCATCAAATTAGGGTGAATTTGTAAAATGATTATTGTTATCAATTATTGATGGGTTTCAAAAATAATTATTGTTATTGACGGATTAAAAACAATCCTTATTAATAATTGTTGATGAATTTGAAAATTAATTATTGCTATTGAGTTTGTTAATTATTATTGAGTTACTAATCGTAGTTATTGACTTATTAATTATTGATATTATTGTTAATGAGTTTAGAAAACAATTTTGGCATAGTTTAAATGTTATTGTTGCGAAATATTTATTGGTTTTGTGTATATTCTATTAATAATATCCTCAATTAAAGGTATTGACACATAATATGATATTACATTACTGTTGGGTTCAGAAATTAAGTATGAGTTAATAAAGAAAGCTTTTGAATCCTAAATGTTATGAAACCATTTTTTTATACTTGTTTAGGTTTATATTAGAATTATAACTGTGCAACATAAAAGTAATGATTTTTTTTGTACTTAATAAAAAAGAAACTCCTATTTTGAACGTTTTTTTTTCCTTCTTCAGCAACATCAATTTCGTAAAATATCTTCATTTTAAAGTTTTATGTTGTAAAAATGACTTCCTAGAGCTTTATTTATAATAAAAACACCAAAACTCAACTCTCTATTCGTAAAACCAACTGAGATTTTTTTTCCTTGAGTCAATTTAAGGATCCATTATCAGCTCTTCAACTAAACTCCAATACACCCTTTTGGGTTATCAAAATCATCATTCACCACCCACTTCAAAAATCTCTTTTTCTTCCCTTTTTCATCTTGACAGCTTAAGGTATGAGGTTTATTTAAATATATGCTACACTTCTTACACGGATAAAATCAACTTGTCTCTTTTTTTCTTCCTTTGGCACATTTCTATGCTTTGAAGAAAATGCGTTTTTTATTTATAAGTGTGCTAAGTAAGTTCGTTTCAAATAGCTTTTTTCTCTTTTAAACCCTTTAAAACGCAGTTGGTAGTAGAATTACCGTACTTTTTAATATTCTGATAGAGCCAGAAAAAACGGTGATTTTACCATACTTACGTAGTTTTTACAGTACTTTCTTTCCCAGTATTGATATTACTTCATTTTGAGTTCAAAAATAATTCTTGATATTAACAGTTTTAAAAAATAATTTTTGCTGCCAATAGCTCTTGGATTTGGAAAATAATTGTTACTATTTGTTACTACATAATGATTTGTTACTAATAATTGTTACTTATTAATGAGCAAAACAATACAATAAAATATTGAAATGCTTAAAGAATTATTGATATCAATTATTAATGGTTTCAGAAATAAATTGCTTTGCCAACTGTTGACTGGTTTCAAAAAATTATTATCAGTAATTATAAAAATAGTAATTATTATTATCAGTATAAAAAAAAACAAATTGTTTCCAGTTGTTGATGGGGTTTATTTATATCCGGTTAATATTGTTATCGATTTTTGATGGGTTTTAGAGATATTGTTAGCCGGTCAGGTGGCCGAGCGGTTAGCGCGCCTGACTACGAAGCCAATGACCGCGGGTTCGAATCCCGCTCTGGGCATGGATGTTTCTCTCTCTTGTGTTGTCCTGTGTTGTATGTGATGCATGAATGTGGTCCACCCTATGAACGGGTTTGAGGCAATGTGACTTGGGCAATGTTACTCGCCTCCGTGACTTTGGTTCACAGTTGCCCACTGGGTAACGCGAAATGAGTAACACCTCTGGCATCTGCCAAGGCGAAACGAATAAAGTTCAGTGCTTGCCTTTCGAAAAAAAAATAGGTATTGTTATCAATGAGCAATGATTTTGGTATTTTTTATAATATTTTGATCTACTGACTATGAGATTATAAAAAGGGCATTACATAAACTAACTAAATAAGTATCAATTAAAATAAGCGCCATTGAAAAAAAAACTATCTTAACAATAAGAAAACTCCTAACGTCTTCTGTTTTTAAAACTACTTTTATTTGAAGTTTGTAAAAAGTATGAACATACAACGTTAAAGCAATTCTTTTTTTATACTTATCTTAAAAAAATTAAACTCCTATTTTGAACGATATTTTTTCGTCTGCAGAAAAAAATATGTCTTAAAATGTCTTTTTTCTTCAAGTTTTTATATTGTAAAAATGACTTCCTATATTGTAAAAAATTTTCGTGTACCTGAACACCATAAATTGTGGCGACTTCTTTACACTAAAGTGGTGTTACACAGCATCAAAACCAAAGATAGTTCGTGGTGTGGTGAAACACCAAAAATATTCCTTTACACTACTTGATGTAAAGTACCCGTCACCAACCCCAATGTTTGTTATTTAAAATCTCTAAAATTTATAGTTTCAGAACGATAAACATAAAAATCAGTAAAGAATTCAAGTGAAAATTTAAAATAAAATCTATAATTTAGGTTGCATACATACACTTATTCTTAAAGTAAGATGAATTTGTGAATACGCGTAGCAGAGAGAATATTAAAACGAATTCAAACTAAACTGAGCTGAAGCAGATCGAAATTATACATAATGAAATTATTTATTACAGTTTACTGAACCTTGACAATTTAAAATATAAATAGTATCGTTTTTAGTCAACTAAAACGCATATACATATTTTTACCAGCGAACTTTAGTTTCTGCAGATGAAAAGCAACATTGAAGACAGCCGCAAACAATCGCCAGCTGGTTATCGATTGTAAATACAGACGAAATCAAAACGCGCCTACGCAACATCGCAGTTTTCGGAAGTGAAAATATGTAACGTATGGTGTATTGGCGAGTAGTCTTGTTGTAAGCAATTTTGCATTTTCGGTGCTTTGAGCCTTTTTATGTAGCCTTTAAACAGTAAGTAAAAGCTCGATTTAGTGCTTCTTCACACAGTGTTTCTTCACACAATTCAACATCAAGTTCGGAGTGATATCACACCTCAATTTTTGCAGCATGGAGCTCTATTTAAAATAGAAAAACTAAAAAAATCAACCCCCAAATCTCAAATCGAAAAAAAATCTGCGATTTTTCTTTTTCTTGAGTCAATTTGAGGATCCAGCATCAACTCTTCAATTGAAAACGAATGCAACCTTTTGGATGATCTGAATCAACATGATTGGGTAATTAAAGTTTCAAGTTTTCCCTTTTTCATATTAACAGCGGAGATTTTATTTGAATGTACATGTTGCAAACTTTTTTTAACAGATAAAATCACCTCTTCTCTGTTTTTTCCCCTATATATCAATTATACGATTTGTAAAAAACATTTTCTTATTTATGATAGTACTAAGTTCGTTTCAAACCGTACTTCTTTTTCTTTCTTCTATGCTCTTTAAAACATAGTTGGTAGTAATATGCTCTTCCTCTCTCAAACAAATTCTTCCAGTTTCATAACTATGATTTATTTATTCAATTATATACTCATTTTAAGTTTTTTTTCATGAAAATGCTTGACAACTGACACATATCGATTTTTTCCTTGGTATTTATTCTTGAATTTTTACCAGAAACAAAAACACTTATTTTGAAAAATCTTAGATAATCTTTTCTGATATACAGATGGGCCGCAATTTTATAAACCCCCATTTAATTGAATTTCATAATTTAAGGAATTTATTTACACCACAGTTAAAATAAAAGAACCCCCCGTAACGAATAATATACTTTCAATTTATGAATTATTGCCTCTGAAAAAAATGTTTTTATTTGATAATTTTTTAAAGATTATTTTCAGAACTTTAACGTGCTTCGACAAGCTGATGAAGATATTGTATGCTACACTGTTAGAATTTTCATTCCAAAATTACGGTTAAATAACCAACAGCAGTCTAACTGTAAAGTTTACGGTAAAGAGCATTTCTTACCTTTACGATTTTTGAAATCGTTTACATCTAATATGGTTATAAGACCATAAGTACAAAACAGTATGGTTTTTTAACCATTTGCAACTAGCATGGTTTCAAAATATTTAAAAAGAAATTCATGTGAACTTAGGATATACGCTTTTTGTTAAGTAACGGTCATTGGAGAGTGTAGAACATTGAAAACTCTTCATGCGTTGTAGAAAATGGAGGAAATATTGCTATGTCATCATTGGGGTTCGAACCCCAGTTCTGCCGGTAATGAGACTGACAGATTAGCCTTCTCGACTATAATATGAAGGCAGTTGCAAGGTACTTCATTAGGTGGGCTTAATTGGTGCGATTAAATTCTGGTTGCTTAATGGTAATAGGTAAAAGCAGTTAATGGACTGGTTTTCTCACAGTTAACAGTTTGATTACCATTTTATTTATGGTAATTTGACTGTTTTGCTTGAATATGTGAAAATAACAATGACATTAATTGCTATTTAACCATTTTTTCCGAGAAGTTTCTGATAATGTAATGTATCAATTACGTTCCTTATCTTTTTTCTGCAATTTTAAGAAAAATCATTAACTATTATACCATTAATGATAAAGTCGAGGTTTTCCTTGCATATAGAACGATTTTGTTTCAGCTTTCAGACCTCGATTCATTCTTTGTGTAAAAATTAAATTATGAGCATTAGGAAAGTGTTTGTTCCATTTGGTAATTGTTTGCTTTTGGTTTTGATTTTACCACTGAACCCGGATTTAACGAATGGAATTTTTAGTCTCGATTATATTTGTCAAATCAATGTTCAACGGCATATAGATTTTTTATCATGGAATATTACTTTCTCAAATAAATTTAAAAACGTGCGTTTTATTTTATTGTTTTATTCATTCAAAATAATACTATCAAATTTAACATCAGAAACAGGATTTAGAAGTACAATTTATTATTCATAGCTAAAATATTGCTTTAAACATTCCTCCTGAAATAGTTGAAGTCTTTTTAATTGTATAGCAAAGTAACCAATAAACAAAGACCATCTTTATAAAAAGATTACCAACATAAGAAACAAGAAGAAAAGCTTGATTTTGAAATAAATCGCTTGAATTTGAAATGATGTGTTTAGTTTTGTCTTGACATAATAGCTTGATTTATTTTTTTATTTCAAAATAGTTTGATCTTGAAATAAAAAAAGGAAATTTACAAAGCCCTTAGTAATATCCCTTATTTATTTAGTTTAACTTGTACACTTTTAAAAATTTCGTATGTCTGAGCATCCAAAGTGATAACGACTACCTTACTCCAAAGTCGTATTTTATTAAGTGTCCCACTACTCCAAAACTCAGGATAGTTCCCAGTGTAGTGAACCAACTGGAATGTACTTTTACACTTCCTGATGTAAGTTTCATTTTCATTAACTCTAAAAATTATAATTACAATAAGATATAATGAACATAATTGTCACTAAAATTGTTCTTAAGATACAATATTAAGCAGGAGTCATAAATTTAGAATCCATTGATACCATATTTCTTAAAATAAAATTAGATTGTTAATCAAACATACACACGGCACAGACAGAATACTAAAATGAATTCGAATAAAGCCAAATAAACAGAAGTTAAATATTATGAAATTATTTTGTACAGTTGAAAGATTTATGTAAATCTTATGAGAATATAAATATATTTATTATAAAGCTAAAAATATATAAGAATTTTGTAACAGTTTATATGAGTAGTAGGTAAGTCTAATCAATCTGACAAAAATAATGAAATTACTTGGCAAATAATCGACCACAATCAGTAATTTTCATCAATCTGTAAAAAGGATTGAAATTTACTTGGTATTAAATAGGCTATGCTATGACCAGTTTCGAATTAAATCCAAAGAGTCACTTTATATAAAAATATCCGCCATATTGTCTCGATCTTAAAATTGCAGAATTATCCACCTTAAAATGTCTAATAATGATCCTAAAGTATTTGTTAAAACATGCTTTCCATCATATCACATAAGAATTTAGTTAAATAGTTTAGATATACGCTAATTATTCACCAAATTTACGGAGCTCCGAAAGACTCACTATAACAAGTTGCAGATTGGTATGAGTTTTGTCAATTATAAGCGATAAGATTTAACTATACTCTTTGAAGTTTGTAAAAATGATCGACTGGTTAAGTTGAATTCATTCACACAATTTCTAGAGTTTTTCAACACTAAAATCGTATCAGAATTACACCACAGTTTTTATAGTGTATCTCAACAGTAAAAATGATCAATTCCTTAAGTTGAATTCATTCACACTCTTTCTAGAGTTCTTCAACACTAAAATCGAATAAGAATTACCCCACAGTTTTTATAGTGTATCTCAACAGTTATTTTCAACATTAATAATTTCTTTATTCAATTTTTTAAAAAAAATCCAGTATACTAAAATTAAACAGAGTACAAATTATCTAAAATTATGTTATTCATTTACAATTGAATTGTTTTTTTAATATGTATAGTATTTGAATTTATTTTTATCTGCCTCACTTTATTTTCTCACGAAAGTAAATAAAAACTGAAAACCTCACAATAAACTTGCATTGAAATAAAATACTATTACTTTATTTTTATGATGACAAACATTCATTTTAAAACTTTTATTTCGAATCATTATAATGAAATGAAAATATTTATTATGAAGCTAATGCTTTATTTTTTAAAAAAAAGTAAGAATAAATTTTTCACTAACTTCTCTTATGAAAATTTTTGTAGTCCCTAACAGATTTTATTATCGATCTCATAATACTATTTAAAACATGCACAAAACAGAAGACAATCTTTTTTTATTCAGGAAAAAAAGTGATAATATTTATTTTCAAAATCTATCTCTAATTAAAGTTAAATCAAAGAACGAATCTGGGTAATTATTAATGAACTGACTAAAACATTTTCTTAAAATCAATGATAGCAGAGTACAAAAAAAAGTACAATTTCATTTACGATTGAATTAATTTAGCAATTGTTTTATTTTAAATTTAATGTATGTTGTTTTTCTTTTAACCATTTAATGCGTTACTTAACGCAACGTATTAAAAATCTAGTGAAGGATTATTTATTTCGCAATTTATCTTTGTCAGGGTATATCCTATAAAGATAAAATAAATATGAAAAAATAAAAATAAATAAGAGCACATCTTTGCTTTTTACTTTTGTTTCTAAAATGTGTGTTATTTTTCAACGCATTAATTTTGTGATACGTGAATATTTTTTGTCAGTGGCTCTTTAGAAGTTTTTATATGTTTCGTAATCTTTAGTTAGCTTCCTTTTTTTTGAAACTATGCTTATTTTATTTTGAAAAAGTAAAATCTTGCTTTGAAAGCTTTCTAAGAGAAATCCCATTGAGAATTAATAAAAACTATTCATGGAGAAAAAATAATATGATGGTAAAATTTACCATATTTCTGTTTCTGTGGAAAAACCAAAAATCTAGCTAATTTTTATTGAAGCTCTTTGGAAGTGATTTTGGTAAAATTAACCTAAAAATATAGTCTTATAATGAGCAATAAAATTTAATAAATGTGGTAAAATTTGTTAATTTTATTATAACACCTTAAAGTAAGGCCTAAAAAATATTTATTTCGTTAAAATTCTTTTCAGTTTTGTAATTTTTATCAAAAATGTGCATTGCGAAAAATTCCGTATCAAATATGGAGTACCGATACTTCGAATGGTGCATCATCCAAAAAATTAATTTAACAGTAAAATATATCTTTACAGTAAAATATTATACCGCAATTTTTATAGTAATATTTATTTAATTAGAGTGATTACGTTATATCAGATTTTTTTGTTCCGTACAACACGTTTCGGTAAAAAGTGGAGTTTTCGGTAAAAAATTCTGACACCCTGAGAGCCGCTACTTTTTACCGTAATTTGATCCGTTATCATTTTACATTGTGGTAAAAAGAATTGTAATTTAGAAAACCTGAATTTCTGGTAAACTGTTACCATAGGAATGAAAAAATTAACAAATGAATGGTTTACGTATCGTATATTTAGTCTTTATTGCCAAAATTATGGGGGATTTTTAGCCAGGAATGCCCTTACCATATACAGTTCGATAATTTCACGAGAATATTTTTTTCCGTGTAGATTGAGAAAAATGCATTTCTTTCTTGCGATGTTCGGCTATTATCTTGATTCAACTAATTTAAAAATGCATTCCTTTCTTGCGATGTTCGGTTATTATCTTGATTCAACTAAGTTAAAAATTAGTGGTGAATGTTATTGCTGAAGGAAGAATTAGGTTTAAAAATTTAAATTTAACTACGCAGTTTTTTTTTACCAAGCTGTTGAAGCAAATTGAATACTTGTTTCTTTGGAAGTAATAAAAAACAACAAAAAAATTTTTTAAAAAAAACTTTGCTAATAACTATAAATACGCGTACAAAAGAATTAAGATTGTATTTAATATTCAAGAAAAATTTTATAAATTTTGTTTAAAATCTGAATATGACCTCTATTTACCTATATCAGTAAACGTTCTCTGGGAGCTTTCTGTCTCAATATTTATCAGTCATGAATACTTTTATGACTACGAATTTAAAATGAAGAAAAGAATATATCTTTACGGTTAAATTTTTATTAGGGTCTAGATACCTAAAAATTTAAAACATTTGTAGCAAGGAGAAAAATTTGGAGAGGGATTATCCTCCTTCTTTGATGAGGGATTACTTCATTAATTTGTAAAATAAATATGATCGCTTATATAGCTTATTTATTTATCAAACGATTATAATACAAGTGACCAGTTTCTCAGGATTCTTATTAAAACAGAGCATTGTGAAAAAATAATTATTCGTACTGATTTTCTATAAAATGTAAGCAACACTCGATTTATAGAAATACATCTTGCTTTACAGTTATTTGCAAATGACCAAGACTTAAGACATTTCACTTCACTAGCCCCATATTTATAAATAAAAATAATACACATGGGGCTGATATATATATATATATATATATATATATATATATATATATATATATATATATATATATATATATATATATATATATATATATATATATATATATATATATATATATATATATATATATATATATATATATATATATATATATATATATATATATATATATATATATATATATATATATATATATATATATATATATGTAACATCTAAAATGCTAGCTTAATAAAATTAAAAGGATCTTTTGAGACTAAACTTAAAAAGAATTATATCTTCGCTGCAGATAAGCTTATCTGGTTTATAAGAACATTAAATAATCTCTTTCACATACTTAACTTAGCTCTTTGCGTATATCTTAAGTTTAATTGAATAGCGATGAAACCTTTATATATAAAATGAGTCCATACCGCCCAGTGAAATATCTTAAAGAAGCCGAATTCCCATTAAAATCAAGAACTATGTTGAGATATTAATTCATCTCCATCTGGTCTTATGATCTTATGACGCCGGTTCTCACAAAGACGGTCTGGATTTTATAGATCACATGACATGAACGAAATATTATATGTTACACTTAAAAAAATGTACACTTATCTTTTGGAAACGAGAATGTAAACTTGTGCTAGGAGCTCTGCTCCAATTGTATATAAATCGTAAATAGATTTCCTTATTCTCTTCCTCAATAAAAGCATGGAAAATTCATTGTGTTGTCATCCTTATGGAAAATGATATTAAAAATATTAAAATATGACTGCAAATATTATAAACTGCAATATTATGATAAGTTAAAGGCCACGGCTCAAGAGTTTACGAGAAAACACGAGAAGAAGCACTACATATACATTATAATATGTAATATAATGCAGAATAATATACTATAATGGTGATGTTTAGGTCACGTTTAGAGATCGTCTTTTTTTCGTAGAGCAGATTTTTCTCCTGATTTGTTGGTCCTCAAATATACGGTGTATAAGCATATATTTTATTGATATATTTAGATTCGTTTTTTTTCTCATTTTTGGCAAATGAACTAAAGATGTTTATTAACTGCAGTGAACACAGTAAAAAAATATGGTTACATTTTCTTAACTTTTACTTTTGAAATTTTAAATACTGTGAGATTTTTTATTTACAACACTTATATCTCAAACTCTCAAATATAAAGTTCGATATTTAACCATATTTCATCGCCACTACACACAAAGTAATGAGAAAAATATAATTAATAAAAATCTTGAAAATATATATCTATTTATTCTCGAAAATAGATATTTATCTTTGAAAATAAGTTAGGAATAAAAAATTCAATATTGTTTCAACCCATTTCAGTATCTTGATTTTAGGTAGTAAGGTAATTAAGGATGAAAAGTGTCAGTCATTTATAGATGTTATTGAACAAAGAAAATGGGTTAATTTTGTTAAAAAGTTATGGTATTCAGAGTGTATTTGTTTAATATTTACAATATTTAGATAAAATTCAGAGATTCTTCAAATCTTTTAAGCTTTTTTTTAATCTAGTGCGTAATTTAAATTTTTTTTAGCAAAACACATAAATTATATAAATATATGTGTGCTTAAATGCAGAAAATAAGTTAATTTCGTTATAAATTTATAACTAATAAAAATATTTATTCAGCTAATTCTTAGTTATTGCGGAAAAAATACTTTTTTTCGTGTTACTAGGCAATGAGATATGAGCTATAATAAATCATTATGAAACAAAATGTGTATAAAAGATGCATTGTTTGAAAATCCCAAGAGTTGCACCTAGAGTACCTAGAATTTAATTGCATTGGTCAAATGTTGGTCAATAAGCAGACACGCCTTGGCAGAATGTGTTACAAAGTTGGCTTGCTAAGTAATTAGATTCCTTTAATATGCATAGACTAATAAAATATAATTGGAATATGCCTATTTGATTTAGGATCTATACACAATGTTTCGGAATTTCGGCTTACCCAAATGAGTTGTACCTTACAGTTTTTAACTATTCAGTAAATGAATAATAGGTTAAGTTAATTGCATATAACCCTGATTATAAACGAAAATTATGTACTACCTTTAAGAAATTAATTGCTTTGTCAAATGAACTGTTGTAATTTTCATTCTAAAATTACGGTAAAATACCCTGCAGTAGTCTGTCCATCGAATTAACCGTAAAGTTAACGGTTAAAAATTTTTTTTTTTACTTTTTCAGTTTTGAAACCGTTTACAACTAACATGGTTAAGAGAAAACATGAATAGAAAGCTGTGGTTTATGTACCATTTACAACTAGTATGGTTTCAAAACTGTAAAAAAGAAATTTAACTGGGCATTAGAGCTAGGCATTTTGTTAGGTAATGAGCATTGGAGTATAATGGGCATTGGGTTTTATCAAATGAATCATGGAATGCGGTTAAATTAATTGTTCTAGTTGTTTCGACTACCGTAAGAAATAGAAAATACAAGTCTTTACTGAATAGTAATACAGCTTTTGGTGCTGCCATCTATTTGTGAATGAGAGTATCCCATTCTAATAGTCTAGGGTCGCAAATTGAGCAGTGCAGGACACTTCAAACTCTTCAAGTGTTGAAGGGAATAAAGGAAATAATGTGCTGTCACAGCTGGGGCTCGAACCCCTATTCTGTCGGTCATGAGATTAACAGATTAGCCGTCTCGGGTATAATACGTACCCAGCTACGAGGAACTAAGTAGCTTCATTGGGTGAGCCAAGTTGGTGCTGTAAAACTGGTTGCTAAACCATATTAGGTGAAAGCAGTTAACAAATGGTACTTCTCACAGTTAACAATTTGAATACCATTTTATTTATGATTATTTGACTGTTTTGTTTCAGTAGGGTAAAATTAAAACTAAATAATTTGTTATTTAAACCAGAAAGAAGAAAATTCCTCCAGAGAAATTTCTAACAGTGTACTCATTTACCATTTGAACTCAATAGATTATTGAAGACAAGTTATTGAACGACGTATAACTTATTCGATTTAGGTAAAATTCTCTTACGGGATATTGAATTGAAAAATACTAAATCATAATAAAAAGAAAAAACGGGTAAAAAGGTGATAGTTTTTAACTATATTTTCCCAATAATAAATTCATTAAAACATATACAAGTAGTAAGTAAATCAGGTTAAGTTCCAATTCCTATTTTGACTTTAATCTTTTTTTAGAAAGTGTTAGTTTTATTCATGATAAAGCTATTTTTGCAAAAGTGAAATTTATTAAACCATTATATTTTTTAACCCATTAGTTAAAGTATACATATTAAGATTAAGTTTCATTTTTATTAAGCATTTTTTTCGCGTAACCTGCACTCAATAAAGTAAATAGTTTCTTTACTAAGAAGCAGTGTCTTTATCAACAGTATGTCAATCTACCTTTACTCAATAAAGTAAATAATGTTTCGTTAGCAGCATACATCCTTATAAATGTAACTCTATGAACAGAATGTTAATACAAACTTTAGTTTCCAATTTATCAATTAATTCATCTCATTCTTACAAATATTTTAACGTTTTAAATATTGAAAAAAAAACAATAATTTAAAAAATAAGTTTTAAGTAGATTAAAAACTACTTTATTTTTTTCAGAGAAATAGAAAAAAAAATTTTAAATATATAGGGGACATCACTTTTGAAAGACGTGTGGGAAATTTAAGATTACGATTGAAGTTAGTTACAAAAATTATGAATTCTAGATTTTTCTCTTTGGGTCTAATGAAATATTGTCTCATTCTCGGAGTACTACATGATAAACGTAAAATATTGTTTTCATTTTATATTTTCTGCTGTTTGGGAAATTGTTTAAACTTATATTGTTACGCACTCCGGTGTATATTTGAGAACTCTAGATAGATAGAAAATAGTTAATAAATCTGACTGACTATAAAGTCTCTTCTACCATAATATTCGGACAAATTCTTGTTGTGGTGGTGAGGTAACAGTTGAAACCTGTATTGTCATCAAGTAAAAAGCTCCAGTGCAAAGTAGCGATAAACCGAGTGAGAGCAAGTTTTCATTGAAAGTTTGTGACTGTAATTTGGCACATACATATAAATTTTATTTAGCAATCACTTTTTATTTAAAAAGTTTTACCTATTTTACAAACGAAGTCTCACTAAGCTAAAAATAGTCTACACATTTGGCCAGTCATGTTTTTAGGACAATTGTACTTATTCTCACTGAAAAGTGATTTGATATACCTATTGCGTATATTCCTGTCGTCATTTTTAACGAGAAACATTGACTTTCGTCTAATAATATCGGAAGAGCCTGAATTATATGCGAAAGAATCCGATAAAAAAAAATTTTAGGAAAAAATATTTTTATTGCTTCTGTAAAAAATCTTGTAAAACATAACAAGACGAAATAGAAAAATTTAAAAAAATTATTGCATTGTTTGCAATAACATTAGTATGAAACATTTTTTCAGGAATAAAAGTATTTCAAGCTACGTAATTTTAAAAGATATACTACGTTAAGTCTCGGAATATTATTTTAGAATATTTGGTCGTATAGGAAGAAAAAGAATTCTGGCAAAATTTACTTAATGCATGGTAATGGCATTTATGGTAAAGAAAACCGTAATTCGGGCAATAACACCAAGGTATATTCAATTTAAAATATTCATTTGGTAATTTCTCCATTCATATTATTACGGTTTACCAAACATAACAATTTTCAAAATTGTAGTTTTAATTGCCACACATTTAGTACGAATTACAAATCTAAAAAGTATATTTAACCGAAAAATGATATTTACGCTATTTTCTAAGATATCATGATAAAATTTTTAGATTTTATCGCATATTGTAATAACATATTTTTATTGCTAACTTTACCAAAATAACTACCAAAGCGCCTTGGTAAAATGTAGCGAACTTTTTGGTGTTTCCATAGAACCAGGAACATATTTAACATATTCTGGAAGTTTTGACTATACTTTTTCCATAGGGAGCAATATAAAATATTTTTGTATTATGACTATACTCGGGGAAATACTAACTTTAAGCTGAGTTTATAGTGCAATGATAAAAAATAAAGCCCTTTTAAAATACACCAAGAAAAAAAGTTTGGTGAAAACTATCAGAACATGGAAAAATTTATTAACTTTCTGGCTTTTTAATGTACCTATGCTACAATGGCATATGCTACTATGCACAGTTTGATTCGCGCTATCAAATAATCTCACTTTGGCACGCACGGTTTGCTTCGATATCATCGTAGATCTATACAGTGTCTCAAACATTATTTCGACAGTTTTTGCTACGAATTTTACTTTTTTTAAAAAAAAAACAACTCGATATTTTTTATACAATTTTATTACACTGAAATTCAAATCGCGCATTTGATTAAAATTTTTTAATCTGACGATTCCACCATTGTTGTTTTTTTTTCGACTTTTGCGCAGTTATTGCTACAGATTTCTGAGAGGTTGTTAAAATTTCGGTATTTCTCATCTGATATTATTTCATTGAGAGAAATTTGAATCAACAGTTTGCTAAGTATATTTCCATCGATATGTACAAAATAACATACATTTATTACTGTTTTTGGGTGGTTTATAATTCAACTGTAACAATTTGTATTATATTTCTCTTTAAAGAATAGATACCCGATCTTTTTCTGGCTCACCACCTAATTTCACATCGCTCCCCTAGGAAAAGGTTTCATATAAAAAAGAAAGGTTTTTTTTTGAAGGTTTTATTTAAAATTTTATAAAAATGGTTTCTGAAAAAAAAAACTTTTTTGAAGTATTTAACATTTTCGGCATGACAAATTTTTAATCAATATTGTTTTATTGAAATTCCACTGTCAAAAACTTTTCGTGCACCTGAACACCAAAATTGGTGGCAACTACTTTCCACCAAAGTGGTGCTTCACTAAGCGATCCCCCTCACCAAAACCTAGGATAGTTCCTGGTGTAGTGAAGTTTCACTTAGCGATCCACCTCACCAAAACCTAGGATAGTTCCTGTTGTAGTGAAGCTTCACTAAGCGATCCCCTTCACCAAAACCTAGGATAGTTCCTGGTGTAGTGAAGCTTCACTAAGCGATCCCCCTCACCAAAACCTAGGATAGTTCCTTGTGTAGTGAAGCTTCACTAAGCGATCCCCCTCACCAAAACCTAGGATAGTTCCTGTTGTAGTGAAGCTTCACTAAGCGATCCCCCTCACCAAATCCTAGGATAGTTCCTGGTGTAGTGAAGCACCTCGAAAGTTCTTATACACAACTTGATATAAAGCAGCAGCCACCATCTATGTTATTCAATATCACTAAACTTTATAATTGCAGTCAGATATGATACACGTAAGAATCAGTGAAGTTACTTTTACGATGGAATAATAAAAATCATAAGATATAATATATTTTAAATATATATACGATATTCCTTTAAATAAAATTAGTTTGTTTATCAAAAATGCACATAAAACAGGCAGGAATTCGGACAAAACCGAAATTAATCGAAGTTAAATGTTATAAAATTATTTTATACAATTGGAAGATTTGTGTAAATAAGAACATAAATATTTTTATCACGCGACTATAAGCATACATGCAATTTTTAACAGTAAATATGAGTAGTTCATCAAATAAAGTAAAATTATATAGAAAATAATCGACCAGAATCAATATTTTTATCAAACATAAAAAAGATTGAAACTTACATATTTGGATAACTTACAGATTTCACATAAAAAGGATTGAAACTTACATATTACGTATTATAACTAAGACTAGAATGAAGTATGAAACTGGGATGAAGACTAGACGATAGAAAATGAAGTGACGAAACAACCGAACTGACTGTATGGTGCGAAAGGAGTAGGCCTCGTACTAGGGAGAACCCAATTTCGTAGCCAGTTACAGGCATGGGTGTAATTTATCTCTCGGTTTCATTTGTCTTTCTTGTGTTGTTTACGTGATATTGACTCAGCTATATGGTGCCCACGATAAAGTAGTTAATGAAAAAGTTATTTTAACTAAATAATTCGAGGTTTTATTTTTTTATTTTTTTTGCAAAAACAAAAATGATGAAATATCATACTAATGAAGAAATTATTTTCCTTAAAGAAGTGACGATAGTTATTTCGTCATTTTGTCGAAATTTTCGCTACTAGAAAATGGTTTCGTAAAAAAAACGCAAAAAGTGAAAAATTTGGGGATCCATTCTTAACAATTTGTTAGGATGAACAAGACTCTTCTATATATAATACAGTAACAAAAGGGTACCATAGTTCACAAAAGCAAATAATTATTCACTGCAAACCTATAAACAGAAGAGTAAAATAATTTTTAAACAGTTCATTTTTAAAATCCCAAACTACTGTTACATTGTGTTCATGATTATTGGAAAAAAATTTTAAGAAAAACTGTTACAAACTCAAAAAAAAAAGCTTAAAAAAATATTTTTAAATTTTCAAGTTTTTTATTTATTTATGTAGGATAGCAATTTTTCAAGATGAAATTGGTCTATAGTAATCAATACGTTAAGAGCATTTAATGCAATCTGAGTTAAATATGTATGGTTTTTCAATTCAGTGCAAAATGAAATAATTAATTTAAATGTTCACTAGATATTTAAATAGCTTTTTTTTCTACATGATGTTCAAATTTTCTAGACAGCCCTAGCGCCCCTTGGGAAAACTCCGATGCTCCTTCGAGGACGGTAGCAACCGCATTCGTAAATATCACTTAATGAATTAATTAATCGACAAATGTTTTAAGTTTTTAAGTGTTTTATTCATATAACGCTATAAGTTAAATGGAAAACCTCTAAAGGCATACCCTCTATTTTCCTTAATATATCATTAAACTAAAAACACTGTGCATTTTAAGCCTCAAACTTATCATTGGATTAGATAAAAGTATAAGTAACTAATTCAATAGTACAATATTAATAATAAAATATTTTAAGCATGGGCAGCCCAGAAATATTTCAAAACTGACAACTCAGAATTATTTATTGTCGCATCATTCAAAATAAAGCTTTTAATATATAACACTTCAAAATGATTTATGAAACTTAATGACATTATTTCGAATATTTCAAATTAACCTAAAGCGTTATTAATACGTTTCGTGAAATGTGAGTGTTAAAAAAATTATGCAAAAATAAACAATTTAATTTGCGCAAAAGTTTAGATACATAATGGTATATTATTTTTTTCAATAATACAATATATATTTATATATATATATATGTATATATATATATATATACATATATATATATATATATATATATATATATATATATATATATATATATATATATATATATATATATATATATATATATATATATATATATATATATATATATATATATATATATATATATATATATATATATATATATATATATATATATATATATATATATATATATATATATATATATATATATATATATATATATATATATATATATATATATATATATACACCGAAGAGCTATTACATTATGACCACCCTCCATCTATAACTATGGGCTCTCCCAGGTTTCTCGCCCAGAAACAATGTTTTCATGGGGCACATTAGGACCCATAATCCTCATAGAACAATCCCTGACGTCTGTAAGCTACTTAAACATAATTGCAGACCAGGTTCACCAATTCATGGCAATAGTTTTTCCTGCGGGGGATGGTGTTTACCAACAGGATAATGCACCATGTCATAAGGGTCGACTCGTAGAAGAACATTCCAGTGACTTTCAAGTCATGTCTTGGCCCCCAAATTCACCTGACCTTAATCCAATAGAGCTTTTGTGATCCTACTTGGAAAACCAACTTCGTGCTGCCACGCTACCCCCTCGCAATGTGAGGGAATTGCAGGACCAGTTGGTGAGCGCTTGGTACCAGATACCTCAGACTACCTATCAGCACCTTGTGAAATCAATGCCACGGCGGATGCTAGCAGTTTTGAGGGGCTAAAAGTGATCCTACATGTTATTAACAGGGTGGTCATAATGTAATGGCTCTTCGATATATATATATATATATATATATATATATATATATATATATATATATATATAAAGAGAGAGAGGGAGATAGGTAGATCGATTATATATAGTTATACAAAATTCCAACTAGACTATAATACATAATTATTTATTAACAGTAATAATTTATTCTAGAATTCAATAATTTATTTTATTTTTATATTATGTCACTGTACAAATCATTTAGTAGAGACGAAATTCTAATTAGACTATAGGGCATTATTATTTATTAACAGTAATGCTTCATTCAAAAAGCAATATATAATTTTACATTATTTTCAAATTATGTCACTGGTGCAAATTATTTAGTTTCGACAGAATTCAAGCTTGACTGTACTACATTATTATTTATTAACAGTAATGCATTATTCTAAGAGCAATACATAATTTCACTTTATTTTCAACAGTTCTCTTTTCATAAAGATTATGCAATGATAAATGATACAATTAAGACAAAGCTCTGGGTAGATTGCAATACTCTTCAAGTTTCTCCACATCTAATTCAATACATTCCCTACTGTTTAATTTAGTAAACGTTGATTGCGAACTAGTTCACTTAATTACAGACTAAAGTTGACAGGTACAGTCGAATCCACAGATACGAGAGAATAGTTTGGTTAGCTAGAAATTTAGATTTCCTTTCGCCAAAGTTTGCTACGGTCTTGCAGTTGAAGCCAATTAATACATGATGCAAATCTTAAAGGCTTTGAAATTCGGAATTCTATTGCTAAGAGATGATGCTGTTGTAGAAACTCATTAACCACAAAGTTAGTTCAAAATTTTAAAAGGGAATGACCTATTAACGCTTTCATTTCGAATTTTAAACAAAAATTGTAATTGACTTTTGTACTATAAATTATTAGATGCTATTTTGAAATAAGTGTTAGAAATAGTCTTATACCTTTAACTATTTCAAGCGTAAAATAATTCTTATTAATGGCTTTATACTACAAATAACTCATTTTAGATCTTAAACGCCATTTTTAATTATTACTTAAAGAAAACACTTATTTCACATTTTCATTTTAAATCCAAAAAACAATTTAATTGACTTTTGTTTTATACAATATCAATTTCAGCAGCTAAAAGTTTATTTTTCAATTAATAGTTTATTATTCTATTATTCAGAATAGTCTGTTATTCTATTATTATAATATAGTCAACTATTCAGAAGAAAATAGTCTATTAGTATTTTCACTTTACATCCTAAATTAGTGTAATTGACTTTTGTGCTATAAATTAATTATTCATTTTAGCTTCTAAAAAGTATTTCAAATTGAAACTTGAAAAAACACAATTTCCAAATTGCTAATTTTATTTAAGCTGCTAAAAATCATTTTTAAATTGCAATTAGAAGAAAACAATATTCCATTTGCTAATTTCATTTCAGTCGCTAAAAACTATTGTAAAATTGCAGTTAAAAGGAAATACTTTTCAAATTGCTAGATTCAAGGACTATTGAATGAAGTTTTATATAATTGAGTTTCACTATCAAAGAAAGTAACTATTTAAGCTTCTTTTGGTATCTTAAATCAATAGTTTTTTTTATTGAACAATTGTTACTACCAGTTGCTAGTACATTTTTTAAAGTTTAACTCTACCATAAGGAAAATATTAAATGAAATTTTGAACATGAGATTAAGATCAATTCAAGGTTTCGTTAGAGTTTGGCTTCAGATAATGGTGATATAATTAGCCTATTTATACTTTGATGATAAACATAATGGCTAATTATCGTTATTTATTAAGTTATTAGCATTATTTAAATCATTATTGCTTTTTTTTATGATTATTTCGGTATAAAGGGATTGTAGTTTGAAACTGGTAGTTAAAAGTCAATTAGATTTTTTTTTTATCATAAGATATTAAATGCTTAGTATTCCTTGCTGTAGTTAACGATTCGTAGTTAATAACTTTAATTTATAATTTAAGGTTATTAAAACGAATTATTTATCAAAAGTGTAGAATGTCCGAGACCGAAGAGCAAATATGGTGAGGTTAATAGCGATTAAAAATGTAGAATTAAGAGCTTTTTAATAATATCTGACTATTAACTTTCGGTATCATAAAATCACGTGAAAAAAATAGTAAAATTTGTTTCATAAGAAAAATCCAAATTCAGTCGAAAAAAAGAATTTTTACCCTTGTATTTACTAAAATATTTGCAGGATAAAAGTAAATTAACAAATACTTAAACAAAAAAACTTAACAGTTTTGTTTAATACGTTAGCTTTTTTTTTCTTTCAAATAGGTTATTGTTAATTAGGCGAACTAAAGCAATTGTTTAGAGATTGCCAGAGAAAGATTTTGAAAAATTCAAGTCTATGATATACTTAATATTTTTTCACATTTACTAATTTGTGAAAACTAAAGCACACACTTCTGACTTAAGGTCAATACTGTGCATCCCGTGCCTATAATTACATAATATTATTGCAGTAAAAATATATAAAATTATAATTTCAAAACTTGATCCTTATTATGTGTTTTATATTCATACAGAATTTTATCATTATAGAACATATATCAATCTTAGAAAATGATCAATATAATTCGAGAAAAAAATCTGTACTATGCTGGTTGCTATTTTTCTCTATTCTTATATACTAAACAATAGAACTTAGTATATAGTATCTACTTATGATACTATATCTCGCTATATAATTTAGTACTGTATAAGTTCGCTATATAATTTAAAACTTCTTCCTTGAAAAGAGTTCTCAAATATTTAAATATTCTCTCTAAGCTCTTGCACTTGTAGGTTTTGATATTTCATTTTCCTACAAGTCCTCATTTGAATTTCCTCTCCGCCAAAAGCAGAAAAAAAAACTAAAGCTGAATTGTAAACCCTAAAGGTCACCAAAAGAAGGGGAAAAAAAGCTCATGAAGTAAGACATAAAGTATGCCAACATTTTATTTCGATTTCTTGAAGAGTGGCTGGAAAAGTTTCAGCCCTTTAGCATGAAAGTTACCATTCTGTTGTCAAAAAAGAGGGAATTATTCATGAGTTTTAGTTCACATAAGAAATAAACTAGACGATCCAAACTAAAAATGAATAACTCCTCCAAAATGTTTTGTTTGGCGAAGAAAAGCAAATAAAAAGTTACAGATCTTATTTATTAAGAAAGGCGATAAAAGAAATGCTTCGGCAGCATATGTAACGACTTCTATTGATTGTTATTTTATGAGCTTGTCCAGCTACGCATTATGTTCTCTTCTGCTTTCATTTGTTCTTCTCAGGCAATTGTTTATTTATTTTATTTATGGATTGTAGTTATCTGTCCAGCAGTGATCATTGTAATTTTATAAAGTTAACTTGAGCAAAATAATTAGTCGCATCAAACATTTCAACTAGGCTATATCTTCAAAACGTTATTATGAATTATTATAATAATTTATCATAAATAAGATTTATAAATTAAAACTAATCCTTTAAGTGGGTCAGATTTAGAAGCAGAAATCTTATAAAAACTTGATTTATGCGCGATAAAT